>NW_026606588.1:292500-360000 GCF_029890125.1 Rhinichthys klamathensis goyatoka
ACCCGCATTTGGCTGGTGGCGGGTGCTAATTTCCATCCCTGGTGTGCAGTTTAGTGTAGTGTGCAGTATAGTATAGTGTGCAGTATAGTGTAATGTTGTGTGCAGTATAGTGTAGTGTGCAGTATAGTGTAGTGTGTAGTCTAGTGTGCAGTATAGTGTGTAGTGTGCAGTATAGTGTAGTGTGCAGTGTAGTGTGCAGTATAGTGTGTAGTGTGCAGTATAGTATGGTAGTGTAGTATAGTGTGCAGTGTAGTGTGTACTGTGTAGTATAGTGTAGTGTGCAGTATAGTGTAGTATAGTGTGTAGTTTAGTATAGTGTAGTGTGCAATATGCAGTGTAGTATGCAGTGTGTAGTGAGTAGTGTGATGTAGTACATTAGTTTAGTGTGCAATATGCAGTGTAGTATGCAGTGTGCCGTGTAGTGTAGTACAGTATAGTTTAGTGTGCAGTGTAGTATAGTGTAATGTGCAGTATGTAGTGTAGTATATTGTGCAGTATAGTGAAGTGTAGTATAGACTATAGTATAGTGTAGAATAGTATAATGTAGTGTAGTATAGTATATAGTGTGCAGTATAGTGGAGTAAAGTGTAGTGTAGTAAAGTGTGCAGTATAGTGTAGTAGTGTATAGCATAGTGTGTATTAATGTGTATTATAGTCTAGTGTAGTATAGTGTAGTAGTGTGTAGTGTGCAGTACCTGGCCGCTCTCTCTCTGGCGCTGCTCGGCACGTTAATGCGCAGCTGCGGCTGATTGGAGCTCCGCGTCCCGTTGCGCGTCTCCATGATCAGTGATCCTCAGACTCAGAGCTCCGGGACAGCGGGACACCGGGACTCAGACCTCAGGCTTAGAGCTCCGGGACACCGGGACTCACACCTCAGACTTAGAGCTCTGGGACACCGGGACTCCGGGACTCCATTCACAGCAGGTCCGCGGCGCTCATGGACACGGCTGATTCCCTTCGCTCAAGACGCGGACGACTCTCTCCCGCGCGTCACGCAAGCCAAACTTTTCCCACGCCACAGTAATGGCTCCTTCTCTTCTCCCGCGGGATCGGATCAACCTGTCGCGCGCCGGCAATAACAGCCGCGCGGAGCAACAACACTCCAACTTTATCAGAGCACTCTTGTAGTTGGTGTTTTAAACGCGCGTTTTTTCGCCGGGCGCGCGCATCATCCACGCCGAACACTTTGCCAAGCAACACGATTAATTTCTCCAGGGAGCTCAAGGGCGCACGTCAATCAATCCTAGGGGCGGGACTATGCACTCAAAGACCACGCCCCCCGCCACGCAATCCTTCTCACCCCAGTGCAGAGGGGGCGGGGCTTTGTGCGCGACGGTCACGCCTCTTCGTCACGAAATGTTTTGAGGAAAATTTAGAGCGACTAAAACAAAGACTCTTGTGTGAGTTTGTCTGTAACAGCAGCTCCCGCGTGAGAGAACAGGTGACTGCAAGTTCACTGACAGAAAAGACCACGGATGTATTACCTCAATCAGTTTTTAATCTTTTAGACCCCAAAATATCATCATCATCGCCAGATATCCTTTATAAACACTGAAAAATGAATATAATAAATCTAAAATTAATTTATATTAGGTTATATTCTTATATTTTTTTCTATTTACTATATAATGTACTACATGTATTATTTATTTATATTATTCGAAATTATTTCTATTTTTTTAATTTAATTTAATACAATATATTAATAACTAACTAATCATTTTTATTAATTTATTTTAATGTAATTTATTTACCATTTACTTTCTTTCTTTCTTTTTTTTTTTTACATGTTTTACATGTATTGGACTCTTTAAAGGGTCATGAACCCCCTTTCAGCTCAAGTCTAGCTCACAATCTTTTTGAAAAATGAAACTGAAATGTGCGTGGATGCCTGTGAGAAGAAGGGAGGGAGGAGTGGGTGTGGCACTGCAGGGGAGGGGAGGGCGCCATCACTGTCAACGCCAGGGTCCCATGCATATCGACGGGCACTAAAGAGCAGTGGTAAAACGTGAGGAAATGCTAGATTTTTTTTATAGCTGGCAAAGTTAAAGTCTTATGAAATACACTGACACTTTATTATTGTTCTTTCAAAAGTAACTGAATGCCCTGCTACATATATTAGCCTACAGTAATCGTAATTCTATTTAAAACATATTAATGTAGGCTACATGTATCATTATAATGTCATTATAAAATATATAGTTGTTTATATAGACACTATAAATGCATATATTTGAAAATGATTAATTTTCCGCTTAAAAAAACCCGTTCCATGCATAGCCTAGATCTACGCGCCCACTGAACCCCCATAATAAAGATGGCTCTGTGGAGGTGGAGGACTTCTCATTTTAGACACACACACACATACCTCTGAAGGGATAGAAAAGTCCTCGGGACTTGGTACCGCATCACTCGCAAGACGCAACCTGCATTGGTTGTCAACAAGGTGAAGTCCACCATTCTCCAATTCTCGAAGCTCTCTTGAGAAAAATGTTTGCGGCACACACTATAGTTTAGATGTGTCCGCCCAGAGCCAGAGTCCAGCCCTGCCCGGGCAGCATCGCGGGGAAACATATTCAACCCACTTGGACTTTTGCACCACGAAAACAAACAATTGCGTCCCATGATTGCCTCTCTCCTCTACTGCGCGATATCACAGTTTGACATGTCTGTTATTGGAAAGATCCACGTGATGTCATGATTTTAAAGCAGCAGTCCGCAGTTTTCCCTCTTTGTCGCCATCTCTGTTCGAAATCTGCAATTGCAGTTATTCGCGGAATTATCAACTTTACGTGAGTTGTAGGCCTACTTCAACACCCTCGACAGCGCGGATGAACACAGTGTGTGAGGAGAGTGTGAGGCTGTCAGTCACCGCGCCGGTGTGGATACTGGCGTTCGCAATCACAGATTATTCTTTTTGAAAGTATGACCAACATAATAATTTTCACCGGAAAATGTCCTCTGAACAAGAAACATCCACTTTTGTTCTGGTTCTGACATTGCAGTAAATCGCGCTGAATCTCTTATTTATCATATCACGCAAATCCGTGCAAATTATACTTTGTTCTCAAATTGTTAATGTTAACAACGTCAGCATTGCGTGACTACATGGAATGTCCTTCCGATATGTATCCGTGTCTCCGCATGGGCCGGTTGCAGTCTCTTCTTTATGTAGCCGCTCCGAAGTCCGAACGAAGTCTTTTGCGTTTTACAGCGGGCGAGTCTGCTGCCACTGGTGATCGTCGTTTGAACCTTTTTGGATCCGCCATCAAATTGATAAGTTTGATTATATCAAGCGCTGTGAGAAAAGGCTATAAATCTCCACCTCCAGCATCCTCACACGCAATATAGCCTACTAGCCGAGACTCCTTCTTTATGTGTACAGATGTGTGTGTACAGATGTGTGTGTGCAGATGTGTGTGTGCAGATGTGTGTGTACAGATGTGTGTGTACAGATGTGTGTGTACAGATGTGTGTGTGCAGATGTGTGTGTTCAGATGTGTTTGTGCAGATGTGTGTGTACAGATGTGTGTGTGCAGATGTGTGTGTGCAGATGTGTGTGTGCAGATGTGTGTGTACAGATGTGTGTGTGCAGATGTGTGTGTACAGATGTGTGTGTGCAGATGTGTGTGTACAGATGTGTGTGTGCAGATGTGTGTGTACAGATGTGTGTGTGCAGATGTGTGTGTACAGATGTGTGTGTACAGATGTGTGTGTGCAGATGTGTGTGTACAGATGTGTGTGTGCAGATGTGTGTGTACAGATGTGTGTGTGCAGATGTGTGTGTACAGATGTGTGTGTACAGATATGTGTGTGCAGATGTGTGTGTACAGATATGTGTGTGCAGATGTGTGTGTACAGATGTGTGTGTGCAGATGTGTGTGTACAGATGTGTGTGTACAGATGTGTGTGTGCAGATGTGTGTGTGCAGATGTGTGTGTACAGATGTGTGTGTACAGATGTGTGTGTGCAGATGTGTGTGTGCAGATGTGTGTGTACAGATGTGTGTGTACAGATGTGTGTGTGCAGATCAGTGATGCGCGGGTCAATGTATAAACAACCCGCACTCGACCGACGTTTTCAACTAACCCGCCCGCAACTCGGACCGCAAAAAAAAGAAAGAAAATATTGTACCCGACCCGCTTCCTGACCCGCTTCCTGACCCGCATTTTTTAAAAGTAGTAAATGCTCATCGTAGCGTCATTGGGCCATTAGACGTGTAACACACATGTGTAAATAGCATTGCAAGAAGTAGGCTAATTGTTTATTAATAAACATGAAGTTGACGTTGCTGACTCGCGATCTTCGCTGTAGTGAATGCGCCAGAGAGAAATGCACATTTCATACAGATAAGCAGAGAGCAGTCCGTTTTCAAGTAGACAAGTAGACATTTCAATATAGATATATATTTCAGGTCTGTGAAGTAGGCTACCTTATACGCTGAGTTTCGGTTAATTTATGAGACGCGCTCCAGTTCACGCGCCGGCGCCTCCGTCCCGTGATTATCTTGTCTGCTATATTTACTTCTTATTTATTAAATCCAGGCAATTGGTTGATGAAACATTGATTAAAAATAAGATACAATTAGTACAAATCGAAATTCACTTTAAAGAAAGGCTTTGTGTCTTCTGTTTGAGGTCTCTGTGAAAGTTTTAAATCAGTCTTTTAGCGCCGCTTCAGAGCGGTCGCGTCCTTACATTGTTTTTTCCTCATTCATGCGAACGCGAAAAATAAAATAAAATGAATATTTTATGTTCTGTGGAGAGCCAACCCTTCTTCATCCGGTTGGTAGTATTACTTTTGATTTACGCAGTGTAATTCACAGAATTACAAAAAATAGCCTATATATTGCCTCCTAAAAGTTAAATATTTGTTTTGTCACGCATGAATGCGTGTGTAGCTGATTTCCCTCATATAAATATAAAACACATGTGTAGACTGATATGTTTCTAATGTCTGGACTCCTTTAAGGGGGTATGGATAAACAGATGTTTCAATATATTGGTAGCCTATTAAATGCATTTTCTGAGAATTTATAGGCCTATTTCAAGTTTTGATTGCAAATGTCACGTCCATAACGCTGGAATGCCCCAATTTTAAATAATTTATCCTCAACTAGTTTTGTTGTGTTGGTCTACGTATTTTATAATGTTAACTTCAAAATTCAAATAATACTAATATAATTTAAAGATGTGGTAGCATTGGATCTGGACGGGAAGGATAACTCTTGGAGTTGGAAGGGGTGTGTCGCGATTCTGCAGGTTCGTGGATCTGAGTGTCGTGATTTCGGTTTCATATCGCATATCGTTACAGCCTTAGAATGGTAAGTTCTACTTAGCTATTTTGGTGAAAGTAACTCAAAAGTAATACAGGAGTAATGTAACACACAATTCTGAGACAGTAATATTGTAAGGTAATTATACTTTTAAATAACCTTTTAAATAAGTAGCCTAACAAGTAATGTATAATGTATTACAGTTCGGAAATAACTTGCACAACACTGCACATGGCAAAGCCAGCACTTTGGTCATCATCTTTCATTATTTCGGCAAATGTCTCCCACACTTTGCTCTTTCTTTTTGTGTATTTGCGGAGCTTCCACTCCCAGTCTTCAGCTGTCCTCTCTCCGCCTCCATCTCTACCTGCAGACTGAGCTCGTGCCTCATCTTCGTGCCAATAAAGTGTAGCCCTGTATTTCATAGAAAATTGTGTCTAGTAGCTACTATATCAATTACAAAGGTTTTCTTTATTTCAAACGACCCGACCGACCGCGACCCGAATATCATTAAAAATATTTTTGGATGACTCGTGACCGCAGGCACCCGCTCAGATGTGTGTGTACAGATGTGTGTGTGCAGATGTGTGTGTACAGATGTGTGTGTGCAGATGTGTGTGTACAGATGTGTGTGTGCAGATGTGTGTGTGCAGATGTGTGTGTACAGATGTGTGTGTACAGATGTGTGTGTACAGGTGTGTGTGTGCAGATGTGTGTGTACAGATGTGTGTGTGCAGATGTGTGTGTGCAGATGTGTATGTGCAGATGTGTGTGTACAGATGTGTGTGTACAGATGTGTGTGTACAGATGTGTGTGTACAGGTGTGTGTGTACAGATGTGTGTGTACAGATGTGTGTGTGCAGATGTGTGTGTGCAGATGTGTGTGTACAGATGTGTGTGTACAGATGTGTGTGTACAGATGTGTGTGTACAGATGTGTGTGTACAGATGTGTGTGTGCAGATGTGTGTGTACAGATGTGTGTGTGCAGATGTGTGTGTACAGATGTGTGTGTGCAGATGTGTGTGTGCAGATGTGTGTGTGCAGATGTGTTTGTGCAGATGTGTGTGTGTACAGATGTGTGTGTGCAGATGTGTGTGTGCAGATGTGTGTGTGCAGATGTGTGTGTACAGATGTGTGTGTACAGATGTGTGTGTACAGATGTGTGTGTACAGATGTGTGTGTACAGATGTGTGTGTGCAGATGTGTGTGTACAGATGTGTGTGTGCAGATGTGTGTGTACAGATGTGTGTGTGCAGATGTGTGTGTGCAGATGTGTGTGTGCAGATGTGTTTGTGCAGATGTGTGTGTGTACAGATGTGTGTGTGCAGATGTGTGTGTGCAGATGTGTGTGTGCAGATGTGTGTGTGCAGATGTGTTTGTGCAGATGTGTGTGTGTACAGATGTGTGTGTGCAGATGTGTGTGTGCAGATGTGTGTGTACAGATGTGTGTGTGTGCAGATGTGTTTGTGCAGATGTGTGTGTGTACAGATGTGTGTGTGCAGATGTGTGTGTGCAGATGTGTGTGTACAGATGTGTGTGTACAGATGTGTTTGTGCAGATGTGTGTGTGTACAGATGTGTGTGTGCAGATGTGTGTGTGCAGATGTGTGTGTACAGATGTGTGTGTGTGCAGATGTGTTTGTGCAGATGTGTGTGTGTACAGATGTGTGTGTGCAGATGTGACGTAATGACGCAAAGACATGCTCGAATCTCCCGCTGAAATCCACCAGTACCACTGGAATTAAAAACATTATTACAAGCTTACCGCTTTGAATCGAGCTAAGGCAAGCAGAGAGTGTTGAACACTGGCTGGTTATGTATTTTCTCAAATATGTATTTTGGATAATTTTTAACCCCAAAAAAGCTACAGACTGCAGCTTTAAGAGACAGTGTCTTCTCATAGGATATGAAAACTCAGTCTCATTAATAATTATGTGGTTTCATGGCCCTTTAAGTCACACTTTAATCACACTGACATTAAAATTAACAAGGTTTTTGAAAAATAGCATTTATTAAATAAGAAAAAAAGGTAAAGACAAGTGTCTTGATTATTGGCCTCAGACTTTAAGCCGCTCTGTATATCACAGTACCGCGGTATTCCAGTGTGTCTCATGGTGCCACTACAGTTAGACTGAGTCTTTGCTGGTAATCATGAAGGCTCAGTGTAAGAGACTGTGTTTCTGCTGGTTTGATCAGGCTGATTGTGTCAGTGCTGTTTCTGTCCTGGTAAATCCCGCTGATCCGGGTCCAGTTGTGGCCAGAGTGGATTAACCACAGACATTTGATTATTCCAGGAACACAGACTCCCTGTTTCCGAAGGCTTGTTTCCTTTGAACTGACGGATGATTTACTGTGTTTTGAGATGTAAATCTGCTGTTATTGAAGTGCCAGTCTATTCTGGTCTGTATTAACCGGCTGAAGCGAGTACATTCAGCATATGCAGCACCTTACACTAGTGGCCCACCTAATCCTGATCAGATTAACTGGAACACATGCTGTGATCTGACGGATGAGAGGAACCGCAGATATACAGCAGTGTTTGGTGAGTAGGTCACGTGACTCGCCCGTGGGCTGACGCACCTTTATTGTGATCAGGGTGTGTCTGAGTTTATAGAGTTCAACCCGTTTAACACGCATGAAACACTCAGATGATATAAGAGACATATAAAGCAGATGTTGATCATGATTGAATGTGTTCATATGTTAGTTCACTTTACTATTTACTAATCCAAACTCCTTTTTAGCTCGACTCAGAAACCACATCAGTGAACCGGAGGAATCTGAGGAACAATCTCTGACGTGAACTGAAAACCCCCAGAACTCGCACAAACAGAGTGTGTTTCTGTGGCGTCAGTGTTTTGCATTGTTTAAAATAAACACAAGTGGATTTGCATGAGTCCACAGCCACTGTGTTTAGTGTATGAATTATATGGTTTGATGTGTGTACATGTAGACATAAACTAGAGCTGCACGATTCTGGATACATTGAGAAGCAAGATTTTTTTGTTTCTAGTATGAGATCATGATTCTCCCACTGAACAAACAACTAAACAAAATAACCTAAAATTAATGTTTTGCCATCATTTACTTGCCCTCATTTCTTCTGTGTGATACAAATGGAAAATCTTCATGCAGCTCTTTTCTATTCAGTGACAGTTTATAGTGATTTACACAGTTCAAAAAATATTAAACTAGTTCATTCGAATAGTGTGCTTATGGAAAGCATGGAAAGCTCTCCTTCAACAGAATTAAGTTTGAAATGACATGAAGGAAAATAAATAATGTCAAAATGTTCAATTTTGAAAAACCATGAATAATTCAATGACTCACATTTAAATCACTTGTTTCATTACTGGATGAATCAGCATTTTTTACAAATCTCTTGAATGATTCAATGACAAATACATTTTTTACAGCCACTTGTCGCCACCTACTGGTGTAACGATGTAATCGATATAACCGCTGAAGTGTCATGTTACTTTCAAAAGGTGATTTACTCTGTTTTGATCGCTAGCATAGACATCAGTGTTTATATCAAAACTATAATCTTTTCCCAGTACTTCTGTGATAATAAAAGTATTTGAAACAGAAATAATGATACATAATAACGGCTTTCTCTGTGTCGAATGCAGATCTGAACGTTCGATGTGATCGTACTTGTCGAATCGTTGTCATTTAGGAATGAGATTGTGTGGATCGCGATCTTTAAACGATTAATCGTTAATTTAACCCTCTGGGGTTCTTCGGGTCAAAAATGACCCGAAGCGTTTAAATAAAAAAAATTTAAAAATCGTAGCTTCAAAACTTGGTGACTTTTTTGGTACTTGGTATATGAACACCCAAAAAAATTGGGGAAAGGATTTTAAAAGTCTAAGTGGTCGTAAAAAAAATAGCCACACTCAGGGTCTTCGGGTCAAAAATGACCCCCATAGGAAATGAATGGGAAATTGGCAAAAATGTGAAAATACAGAGTTTTTTTGTGCAAACAATCTACAAAACAGCCAGGATGCAGAAAAAAAGCACACAACAGTGAAGGGGTGAATCTCTTAAAACAATGGGTGACAAATTTTTTTCCATTTGTTCTCTTTATAATGCAATGTTCAGGTTTGACTGTATTATAAAGTAAAACTGCCACTTAAAATTACCATTTAAACCAAAAAAAAAAAAAAAAAATTTTAAAAATAAAAAAAATGACAAATATAGTCTTTCAGAATCTGTTATTATATATTCAAATCAAAAACCTGAAAAAATGAAACAATATGTGAAAAAATCACTAGAGTGTTTCTACCATAGGTTTCTACAGAGAGCTGTAAATCCACTAGTGGTAAAAATGTGCTATTGCGTGATAAAAATGCTCAGTGTGTCCACCAGATGGCTCCGATCTCATTTCAAAAATTGCTTTCATGAGGTCTAGACTTGACTCTAAAATGAAATACAGCTTTAATAAAATTTTTTTTAATTATATATATATATAAGTTTTCTATTATATTCAATGGGAAAAAATGGGTCTTAATTATTGCATAAATATTAATTATAAATTATAAAATTATCTCAAAACACCAAAAAAGAAAAGAAAAAATATTATTGAACAAAAATATATTTCATTGATTTTACTCAAATAAAATGTATCTTAATGCCGCCCTCCGGGTCATTTTTGACCCGAAGGTCCTGAGTGTGAGTCTAAAATGAGGAACCCCAGAGGGTTAAACGATTAATCGTTCACATGAATGACGATAAAGATAACAGCACAGAGGAACATATAGTTGGAATCACTGTCAGAACAATTTAGTTTTTCAGCAGGTGAACGATAAAAACATTGGCAGCCAATCGGAATCCATCCTGCTCTAAATGGCTCAAGCATTTGTGATTGAGGGAAGCAACGTGGACCAGAAGGTGCTGGAGCAGTTCATCGCCCGGCTGCCAAAGACTGGCGGAGGACCCAGATGAGGGGCGTGCCCCGGGGTCGGCGAACCCCTACATTCTGTCTCTCTCTCATCCTCTGTTCCTCTCTCTCTCTCTCTTCACCTCTCGCCCTGTCCTGTTTCCCAGGACCCGCAGAAGCCTCCCACCGAGGGCTCCAACCCGATGGAGGAGTGGTGGAGCTGGCGAGTCAGGGTTAGGCATATGTCCAGCCCCGTTCCTCCACTCTCTGCGCCAATACCTTGACCCACTCCCTGCCATTAGGGCGGCGGGGAAGCCTGGGCCGGCCTGTTGGCGTTGAGGGGACTCGGGACATTTTACTGACAGGTGTCCGGTGATGGAGGTGGGGACCCTGGTCCGGGTCTCAGACGCACTGCCGGCTGCCCTCGGTCAGGCTGGGTTGTACCGAATACCTGTGAGTATTAAAGGGGGTACTTATCAAGCTTTGGTGGATTCAGGATGTAACCAAACCTCCATTCATCATAGCTTGATTCAACCTGTGGGATTGAATAACAGCTGCATGGTTTCGGTAAGGTGAGTGCACGGGGATGTGGTAAAATATCCCGTAATGCCTGTATTGATTCAATTTAGGGGGGGGGAAATCATAGTGTAGAGGCCGCGGTTAGTCCACACCTCAGACATTCGCTAATTTTGGGAACAAATTGGCCAGCATTTAGTTATTTATTGGGGTTTCTCTCTTGGGAGAACTGAGTGCTGGGAAAGGGCGTAGTCGCACAGTTAGGGTAAGCTGAGCAGGGACCGCTGGGACCAGAGCCAGGGGAACGGAGCGCTGTTGAAAGGCTAATCCTTACAGAGCGCAATGATTTCCCATGGAACAGTCCCAGGATGAGTCACTGAAAAATGCATTTGAATAGGTCCAGTCAATCGACGGGCAGCTTCTCCAACCTGCACGACCGCTCACTTATCCTTTTTTGTTATTTTAAAAGATAAGTTGTATCGAGTGACACAAGACACTCAGATAAAGCAAGATACAACTCAGTTGTTAGTTCCGAAGAGCTGTCGGGAAATACTTTTCCAGGCAGCTCACTGTAACCCTATGGCAGGGCATTTGGGACAGGCAGCAACCTTAAATCATTTAATGACCCGATTTTTCTGCCCGGGCATTCACAAGAATGTGCGCAGGTGGTGTGCCGCTTGTCGTGGCAAGTGGCAAGGACCGTTCGAGGTCACACAACGAGTTGAGATCTCAATAATGAGGTGGTTAGATCGGATAGGAACGGGGCACATCAAATATATCACCTCAACCTCCTAAAAAAAATGTAGTGAGGCTGAGTCAGTGAGGTTGGCAACGACAGTAACGGGAGAGGAGGATCTTCAGCCAGAAGTGAGTACCAAAATCCAATCTTTCGCTCAGGCCCCGGGAGGAGACCACCTCTTGGCGTTGCAACTCACTGACATAGCCAGGTTGCAAGCAAATTTTGCAGACGTGTTCTCGCCCCTACCCGGTCGAACGAATCTCAGTCAGCACCACATTGAGACGGATCCGGGGGTCGTGGTACGCAGCCGGCCATATCGCTTACCTGAACACAAAAAAAAGGCAGTTCAGATGGATTAAGAGGCAATACTAGAAATGGGGGTAATAGAAGAATCCTACAGTAATTGGGCGAGCCCGATAGCTTTAGTCCCTAAAACCGACGACTCGTGCGATTCTTTGTGGATGATCGCAAGGCCTATCCAATGCTGCGGGTTGACTAGCTCCTTGATCAACTAGGCAATCCGAATAAGTGTGCGATTGGGCATGTGGAGGTCAGGGCTTCCACTTGGGTCACGGGCAGGTGCGTCCCCAAATTAGTAAGGGATTTACCGAGACCCAAGACCAAAAAGGGGGTGAGGCAGTTCCTGGGGCTGGCGGGATATTATAGAAGGTTTGTACCTAATTCTTCGGACCTCACCAGCCCGCTGACTGACCTCACCAGCCCGCTGACTGACCTCACTAAAAAGGAAGCTTCAGATCCCGTCCAGTGGACGCAGTCGTGTCTGCAGGCTTTCACCCAGGTGAAGGCTGCTCTGTGTGGCGGGCCGCTGTTACACTCCCTTGACTTTTCTCTCTCCTTTATGCTGCAGACTGACAGGGGGCTTGGAGCGGTCCTGGGCCAGGAGTTAGAGGGAGAGGAACGGCCGCTGCTGTACATCACTCGCAAGCTCTCTAAGAGAGAGACGAAGTACAGCACCATCGAGAAGGCATGCTTGGCGATCAGATGGACCGTTCTCACCCTCCGCTACTATCTCCTGGGATGGGAATTCACTCTCTGTTCGGACCACGCCCCCCTACAGTGGCTCCACCGCATGAAGGATACTAACTCGCGGATCACCCGTTGGTGATCTAGCCTTAAGTTCAAGGTGGTCCACAGACCGGGGCGCAGATGGCTGTGGCTGACTTCCACTCCAGAAATGGATGGCTCCCCGGCCTGAGTCGGGCGGTGGGGTTATGTGGTGAGGCGGGCGTGGTTCAGCGAGGTCTGCAACGGGAGAGAGAGCCTGACAACGAGCGGTGTGTAAGTAGGACAAGTGCATAAGGACAAACACCTGTGTCTCGTTGCAGTAACTGGCCCGGAGAGATCGCTTAAAGCCACTGAGGAACAGTGGCTGGGAGAGAGGAGACAGACTGAGGATTCGTGGGTGCAGTGAATGCTCTGGTGAATTTTTGTGAACGTTCTATTAACGTTACTAGGAGAGCGTTTGTTCATTGCTTAGAGAGAACCTTGCCAGAACATTATGACCATATGCAACATAGAAAGTTTATATTTTTGGTATAATAAATAATGAAATGCATGTACGAGTCTTCAGAAGTTGAAGGTGTCGGTGAAGCGGATGGTTTTCGGGATGTAGGAGCGTCTCACTGAAGGGTCGCAGTAGTTGATGCTCCTGTACTTCGCTGTTTCTCCTGTTGAAGGATGACATGCGTTCTCCTCATTCATTCCTGGAAGGGAAACCTGTCTGTCGGAAGCACCGACATCTGAGGAGAAATGAAGATCCTCGTCCTGTTCTCCATCAGGGCGTCGTGATGAGCTCAGGCTGACCGAGAGCGGCTCGTCGTCCGGGAGAGTTTCGGTTGAGAAACGGGTGTTTAAAGCGAGACTTCGCTCTTCTAAACGCATTTCTGAAGGCTCTTCTAAACGCATTTCTAAAGGCTCTTCTGAACACATTTCTGAACGCCTTTCTGAAGGCTCTCCTGAAGTCTCTTCTGAACGCATTTCTGAACGCATTTCTGAAGTCTCTTCTGAACGCATTTCTGAACGCATTTCTGAACGCATTTCTGAAAGCTCTTCTGAACGCATTTCTGAAGGCTCTTCTGAACGCATTTCTGAACTCTCTTCTGAACGCATTTCTGAAGGCTCCTCTGAACACATTTCTGAACGCATTTCTGAAGGCTCTTCTGAACGCATTTCTGAACGCATTTCTGAACGCATTTCTGAAAGCTCTTCTGAACGCATTTCTGAAGGCTCTTCTAAACGCATTTCTGAACTCTCTTCTGAACGCATTTCTGAAGGCTCCTCTGAACACATTTCTGAACGCATTTCTGAAGGCTCTCCTGAACGCATTTCTGAAGGCTCTCCTGAATGCATTTCTGAAGGCTCTTCTGAAGTATCTTCTGAACACATTTCTGAACGCATTTTTGAACGCATTTCTGAAAGCTCTTCTGAACGCATTTCTGAACGCATTTCTGAACGCATTTCTGAAAGCTCTTCTGAACGCATTTCTGAAGGCTCTCCTGAAGTATCTTCTGAATGCATTTCTGAACGCATTTCTGAACGCATTTTTGAACGCATTTCTGAAAGCTCGTCTGAACGCATTTCTGAAGGCTCTTCTGAACGCTCTTCTGAACGCATTTCTGAACGTATTTCTGAACGCATTACTGAACGCATTTCTGAACGCTCTCCTGAACACTCTCCTGAACGCATTTCTGAACGTATTTCTGAACGCATTTCTGAACGCATTTTTGAACGCATTTCTGAACGCATTTCTGAACGCTCTCCTGAACGCTCTTCTGAACGCATTTCTGAACGCTCTCCTGAACGCTCTTCTTCTGAACGCATTTCTGAACGCTCTTTTGAACGCTCTTCTTCTGAACGCATTTCTGAAAGCTCTTCTGAACGCATTTCTGAACGCTCTTCTGAACGCATTTCTGAACGCTCTTCTGAACGTATTTCTGAACGCTCTTCTGAACGCATTTCTGAACGCATTTCTGAACGCTCTCCTGAACGCTCTTCTTCTGAACGCTCCTGCTTGTGTTCTGAGGTTGTGACTTGCGGCAGATCTCCTCTCGGCTCCTGTAGGACCTGTGTGTGCGTTTCTAAAGTCTCTCCCAGAGGTTTCATCGAGTAAGTCCAAACCTCAGGATTCAGGAGCCGTCTCTCTCTTATCTCTGGGCTGAAGGCCTCACTCAGGTCCTGTGCTCCTCTTTGACGTCTGTGTTGCTTCAATACATCAGGTGCATGATTTGATTTGCTGTTGCGTTTCTTAATCTTGTGTGTCGAATGGTTTAGAGTCTCGAACGCGTTGATGATGCTGCTTAACGTGCTTGTGTTTCGCGTGTGTGTTCGTTTCTTCACGTCCTTCTTCTCCGCCATTGCTGCAAATCTGTCCAGCAGCTCCTGAACCCGGGAGGCTTTTCTCTTCATCCCAGGTCTTGGATTGGCTCTCATCCCGTTCACGTCGATAATGTGACGTTCCCTGTTCTTCAGAGATCCCACTTCTCGTCTGCGGGAGACCAACGGCTTCTGTTCGCTCTTCAGAAACCTGGAGCGCAGGAGCTGGAAGGAGGAGAGACGAGGACCGGCTCGCGCTGGAGGAGAAGCTGGAGGATCCCGGGTCTGGAAAAGGAGAAGATCCTCCAGGATCATCCTGACCTCCGGAAGCGTTGAGCGATCCAGAATCAGTCGCTTCACGGCTCGCCGGTCCAGCGCCGAGACGACGGAGGACGACCAGCCGTCTCTCTGAGATCTGTGGAGTAAAAGTGTGTTTCTGTGGAGCCACATATTCTAGTAATCATCATCAGGTACCATTCGTAAAGCTTACACACCCGTTCTGAACATTGCACTACCATGAAAACGGTACTTTAAATCCGTCTAACAGCTCAATTAACTTCAAATTTGGAACACCACTTGGTTAGACGACATACAGCTTCGATTTTCTAGCGGTTTTAAAGGCCAAATTATTTTGTTGTTTAGTGTGTAAATGTTTAGTTCAGTGCATTTGCTTTACATAAAAAGTAAAAATTATAAGATACTAAGTCATTATGAGATAAAAAGGCAAAATAATAAGATAAGTCATAATAATGACAAAAAGTCGTACTTATGTAGTAAAAAGGTTACTGAATGCCAATTTTAATGTCAAATATAAAGTCAAGTACAACCTGAAGTACAACCCTTTAGGTTCAGATCTGTGATCAGAAAGAGCGGCGACAGCTAACAGGTTAATACATGTGACATCATCAGCTAGAGGAAAGGGCTGTGCACATTATCTAGAGTTGTTGATGAAGCCAATTAAAAGTCTTTAATTAAGATTCTGGGGAAAGTGTTTTATGTTCAGTGAGTCAGTGAAGGGAAGAGCTCATAAATAAGACTTCAAATGAATCTTTAATCTCTGAATGAATGAACTGAGCAGTGTCAGTCACTGGACTAGCCCCGCCCACCA
The DNA here is from genome assembly GCF_029890125.1 of Rhinichthys klamathensis goyatoka. Lineage (NCBI taxonomy): Eukaryota > Metazoa > Chordata > Actinopteri > Cypriniformes > Leuciscidae > Rhinichthys > Rhinichthys klamathensis. Next base: position 308,354 of record NW_026606588.1, read on the forward strand.
CCGCTCTGACCACACCCCTTCTCCCGTAAACTCCTTTAACTGGTATAATAAGACATATTTGATATGCTAATAAACAAGAGAAACCATTTTTATTAGATTTAATGATGTTTAAACAGCCAGCCGATCACAGTCAGAGAGTTTACAGCAGGGAAGAGTTTGGCGCCTCACTCAAGTAACTCAGATTTGTTAGATTGGGTTAGGTTTAATTTGTTCACATTGGTTAACTAATTCACTAACAATGGAAAATACTTCTAAAGCATTTATCTTATTAACTTCAGCATTTACTAATACATTAATAAAATCAAAAGTTGTATCTGTAAATATTATTTAGTGGACCGCATGCAGAAAGATAACTTTTATTACGTTAGTATATTTTCCAACACTGCATGTGTAGTATAATCATGTGTGTTTAACTCTAGGCGTGTGACGGACAGACTCGTCCAGCTTTACTTCTCTACTGACGCCGCTCGGTACAGCTGGCCTCCCAGATCCTCCAGTTTCTCCCTTTTGTCCAGATCCTGATAGAGTCCGACTGGAACCGGACTGATTCCGTAGAGCAAACCGAACAGAGATCCGGCGATCAGACCCGTCGCACTGCCCTCGCCTGCAAGACACGGGTCAGTGAACCTCTAAAGCTGCTGCCCTGAGGGATTCTGGGTAATAACTGATGTACATTCTGGCTATTACTTATTACATTCATTTAAGCCTCTGGTGCTCTTCGGTCACTTTTGACCGAAATTTTTTAATTGGAATGATATGAAACTTGGTAAAGGTTTTTGCACTCGCTGTGTGAACACAAACAAAAAATAATGGACATGATCTGAACCGGTTAAATGGTCCTGAAAACATCAGTCACGCTTGTGCTGCTCGCGCATTGGAAATGAGTGAGAGTTTCCTCTAGTGGAAGCGTTTGGAACTGCAGCCGAACACACTCTCACTGACGCTCATTTACTGAGAGATCAGCCTCAAATATTGAACACAACTTGTTTAGATTTATGGCTTTGATTTTCTCACATTTTTAGAGTAAAAAATGCTTTTGAAAATGTATATTTCATAAAAAAAATAAAAATAGTGTTTTTGCACATTTTTCATAACAATATGGAAAAATGTGAAAAGCGCTATATAAATGTAACAAATTAATTCATTATTATAATAAAAGTAAAATTCTGTAACTTTTTTTAAGTTCACTTTTTAAAACTTTTTCACTTCAGCAATAATCTGCCGGGTGTCGTCTTTGAGAAGAGATCAAACTTCAGTGGTAAAGCCACAGTTTACCACAGTTTACGCTGGAAATTAAATGTTCAGGTCTATGCTCAAAAAGTGAATAAATGGATTATAAATACAGCGTAAATATAATTTAGTGCCATAAAATCCCCTAAAAATACAAAATATGAAATAAAAAACATTATCGAACTACAATAGTACATTAATTTCATTAAAATAAAATATAAAATGTCTGTGATTTGCGCGACACGCGAGAGCACCGAGGCTTAAGGCCGCATGTGAAGCCCTGAGCCTGAGCTCTGTGCGCCGCGAGTCGAGACGCGCCTGACCTGCGTGGAACACGGCCCGCTTACACAGCTCGTCCCAGCTGGAGCCGGCGCCGAGCAGAGCGTCGTACGCGATCATGGGGGCGTCGTGACCCCTGCGACCCGGGCAGCCTTCAGAACTCCAGCGCTTGTACATCTGCACACACACACACACACATCAGTACTAGAACATTTGAACACACACACACATCAGTACTGGAACATCTGAACACACACACACACACATCAGTACTAGAACATCTGAACACACACACACACACACACACATCAGTACTAGAACATCTGAACACACACACACACACACACACACACACACACACGCATCAGTACTAGAACATCTGCACACACACACACACACACACACACACACACACACACACAGCTATCATAATTATGATTTTTCTTATTGTGATTAATCCAGATGTGTGTGTGTTTGACCTTGTCTGTCTCTTCTGCGTCGTATCGCTCCGGGATCGTGGCTTTCCTCTCTCCGTCTTCGATCCCTCTCTCCTCCAGATAAAACTGCCACTTGGCCTCGAAGTAAAACCACTTCTCCTGGTATTCTGGACAGCAGGAAACACTCATCAGACCAGTGGCGGAGAGCGCATTACAAGTAACTTTACTGTACACTACTGCACTCTACTGTACTCTACTGTACTCTACTGTACTCTACTGTACTCTACTGTACTCTACTGTACTATACTGCACTCTACTGCACTCTACTGCGCTCTACTGTACTCTACTGTCCTCTTCTGCACTCTACTGTACTCTACTGCACTCTACTGTACACTACTGCACTCTACTGTCCTCTACTGTACACTACTGTCCTCTACTGCACTCTACTGTACACTACTGTACTCTACTGCACTCTACTGTCCTCTACTGTACACTACTGTACTCTACTGTACTCTACTGTCCTCTACTGTACACTACTGTCCTCTACTGCACTCTACTGTCCTCTACTGTACACTACTGTACTCTACTGTACTCTACTGTACTCTACTGTCCTCTACTGTACTCTACTGTACTCTACTGTACTATACTGCACTCTACTGCACTCTACTGCGCTCTACTGTACTCTACTGTCCTCTTCTGCACTCTACTGTACTCTACTGCACTCTACTGTCCTCTACTGTCCTCTACTGCACTCTACTGTCCTCTACTGTCCTCTACTGTACACTACTGTCCTCTACTGTCCTCTTCTGCACTCTACTGTACTCTACTGCACTCTACTGTCCTCTACTGTCCTCTACTGTACACTACTGTCCTCTTCTGCACTCTACTGTACTCTACTGCACTCTACTGTCCTTTACTGTACACTACTGTCCTCTACTGTACTCTACTGCACTCTACTGTCCTCTACTGTACACTACTGTCCTCTACTGTCCTCTTCTGCACTCTACTGTACTCTACTGCACTCTACTGTACACTACTGTCCTCTACTGTCCTCTACTGTACACTACTGTCCTCTTCTGCACTCTACTGTACTCTACTGCACTCTACTGTACACTACTGTACTCTACTGTACTCTACTGTCCTCTTCTGCACTCTACTGTCCTCTTCTGCACTCTACTGTACTCTACTGCACTCTACTGTACTCTACTGCACTCTACTGTCCTCTACTGTACACTACTGTACTCTACTGCACTCTACTGTACTCTACTGCACTCTACTGTACACTACTGTACTCTACTGTACTCTACTGTCCTCTTCTGCACTCTACTGTCCTCTTCTGCACTCTACTGTACTCTACTGCTCTCTACTGCACTCTACTGTCCTCTACTGTACACTACTGTCCTCTACTGTACACTACTGTACTCTACTGCACTCTACTGTCCTCTACTGTACACTACTGTCCTCTACTGTACTCTACTGTACTCTACTGTACTCTACTGCACTCTACTGTCCTCTACTGTACACTACTGTCCTCTACTGTACTCTACTGCACTCTACTGTCCTCTACTGTACTCTACTGCACTCTACTGTACTCTACTGTACACTACTGTACTCTACTGTACTCTACTGTCCTCTTCTGCACTCTACTGTCCTCTTCTGCACTCTACTGTACTCTACTGTACACTACTGTACTCTACTGTACTCTACTGCACTCTACTGTACACTACTGTACTCTACTGTACTCTACTGTACTCTACTGCACTCTACTGTCCTCTACTGTACTCTACTGCACTCTACTGTACTCTACTGTACACTACTGTACTCTACTGTACTCTACTGCACTCTACTGTCCTCTACTGTACTCTACTGCACTCTACTGTCCTCTACTGTCCTCTTCTGCACTCTACTGTCCTCTACTGTACTCTACTGCACTCTACTGTACTCTACTGTACACTACTGTCCTCTACTGTACTCTACTGCACTCTACTGTCCTCTACTGTACTCTACTGCACTCTACTGTACTCTACTGTACACTACTGTACTCTACTGTACTCTACTGTCCTCTTCTGCACTCTACTGTCCTCTTCTGCACTCTACTGTACTCTACTGTACACTACTGTACTCTACTGTCCTCTTCTGCACTCTACTGTACTCTACTGCACTCTACTGTACACTACTGCACTCTACTGTCCTCTACTGTACACTACTGTCCTCTACTGCACTCTACTGTCCTCTACTGTACACTACTGTACTCTACTGTACTCTACTGTACTCTACTGTCCTCTACTGTACTCTACTGTACTCTACTGTACTATACTGCACTCTACTGCACTCTACTGCGCTCTACTGTACTCTACTGTCCTCTTCTGCACTCTACTGTACTCTACTGCACTCTACTGTCCTCTACTGTCCTCTACTGCACTCTACTGTCCTCTACTGTCCTCTACTGTACACTACTGTCCTCTACTGTCCTCTTCTGCACTCTACTGTACTCTACTGCACTCTACTGTCCTCTACTGTCCTCTACTGTACACTACTGTCCTCTTCTGCACTCTACTGTACTCTACTGCACTCTACTGTCCTTTACTGTACACTACTGTCCTCTACTGTACTCTACTGCACTCTACTGTCCTCTACTGTACACTACTGTCCTCTACTGTCCTCTTCTGCACTCTACTGTACTCTACTGCACTCTACTGTACACTACTGTCCTCTACTGTCCTCTACTGTACACTACTGTCCTCTTCTGCACTCTACTGTACTCTACTGCACTCTACTGTACACTACTGTACTCTACTGTACTCTACTGTCCTCTTCTGCACTCTACTGTCCTCTTCTGCACTCTACTGTACTCTACTGCACTCTACTGTACTCTACTGCACTCTACTGTCCTCTACTGTACACTACTGTACTCTACTGCACTCTACTGTACTCTACTGCACTCTACTGTACACTACTGTACTCTACTGTACTCTACTGTCCTCTTCTGCACTCTACTGTCCTCTTCTGCACTCTACTGTACTCTACTGCTCTCTACTGCACTCTACTGTCCTCTACTGTACACTACTGTCCTCTACTGTACACTACTGTACTCTACTGCACTCTACTGTCCTCTACTGTACACTACTGTCCTCTACTGTACTCTACTGTACTCTACTGTACTCTACTGCACTCTACTGTCCTCTACTGTACACTACTGTCCTCTACTGTACTCTACTGCACTCTACTGTCCTCTACTGTACTCTACTGCACTCTACTGTACTCTACTGTACACTACTGTACTCTACTGTACTCTACTGTCCTCTTCTGCACTCTACTGTCCTCTTCTGCACTCTACTGTACTCTACTGTACACTACTGTACTCTACTGTACTCTACTGCACTCTACTGTACACTACTGTACTCTACTGTACTCTACTGTCCTCTTCTGCACTCTACTGTACACTACTGTACTCTACTGTACTCTACTGCACTCTACTGTACACTACTGTACTCTACTGTACACTACTGTACTCTACTGCACTCTACTGTACTCTACTGCACTATACTGTACACTACTGTACTCTACTGTACACTACTGTACTCTACTGTCCCCTACTGTACTCTACTGCACTCTACTGTACTCTACTGCACTCTACTGTACACTACTGTACTCTACTGCACTCTACTGTACACTACTGTACTCTACTGTCCTCTACTGTACTCTACTGCACTCCACTGTACTCTACTGCACTCTACTGTACACTACTGTACTCTACTGTACTCTACTGCACTCTACTGTACTCTACTGCACTCTACTGTACACTACTGTACTCTACTGTACACTACTGTACTCTACTGTCCTCTACTGTACTCTACTGCACTCTACTGTACACTACTGTACTCTACTGTACACTACTGTACTCTACTGTACTCTACTGTACTCTACTGCACTCTACTGTACACTACTGTACTCTACTGTACTCTACTGCACTCTACTGTACTCTACTGCACTCTACTGTACACTACTGTACTCTACTGTACTCTACTGCACTCTACTGTACACCACTGTACTCTACTGTACTCTACTGTCCTCTACTGTCCTCTACTGTACTCTACTGCACTCTACTGTCCTCTACTGTACTCTACTGCACTCTACTGTCCTCTTCTGCACTCTACTGTACTCTACTGCACTCTACTGTACACTACTGTACTCTACTGTACACTACTGTACTCTTCTGTACTCTACTGTACACTACTGTCCTCTTCTGCACTCTACTGTCCTCTTCTGCACTCTACTGTACTCTACTGCACTCTACTGTACACTACTGTACTCTACTGTACTCTACTGTACACTACTGTACACTGCTGCACTCTACTGTACTCTACTGTACACTACTGCACACTGCTGTACTCTACTGTACTCTACTGTACACTACTGCACACTGCTGTACTCTACTGTTCTCTACTGTACTCTACTGTTCTCTACTGCACTCTACTGTACTCTACTGCACACTACTGTACTCTACTGTACACTACTGTACTCTACTGTACTCTACTGTACACTACTGTACACTGCTGCACTCTACTGTACTCTACTGTACACTACTGCACACTGCTGCACTCTACTGTACTCTACTGTACACTACTGCACACTGCTGTACTCTACTGTTCTCTACTGTACTCTACTGTTCTCTACTGCACTCTACTGTACTCTACTGCACACTACCGTACTCTACTGTACACTACTGTTCTCTACTGTACTCCACTGTTCGCTACGGTACTCTACTGTACACTACTGTACACTACTGTTCTCTACTGTACTCTACTGTTCTCTACTGTACTCTACTGTACTCTACTGTACTCCACTGTTCGCTACGGTACTCTACTGCACACTACCGTACTCTACTGTACACTACTGTTCTCTACTGTACTCCACTGTTCGCTACGGTACTCTACTGTACACTACTGTACTCTACTGTACACTACTGTTCTCTACTGTACTCTACTGTTCTCTACTGTACTCTACTGTACTCTACTGTACTCCACTGTTCGCTACGGTACTCTACTGTACACTACTGTACTCTACTGTACACTACTGTTCTCTACTGTACTCTACTGTTCTCTACTGTACTCTACTGTACTCTACTGTACTCCACTGTTCGCTACGGTACTCTACTGTTCTCCACTGTATTCTACTGTATTCTACTGTACTCTACTGTACTCTACGGTACTCTACTGTTCTCCACTGTATTCTACTGTATTCTACTGTACTCTACTGTACTCTACGGTACTCTACTGTTCTCCACTGTATTCTACTGTATTCTACTGTACTCCACTGTATTCTACTGTTCTCTACTGTATTCTACTGTACTCCACATCTTCTGTACACTTTTGGTATGAAAGGGCCTTAACGTTTGCAAAAATTATAACTTTTTTAGTTGTTATTAAAAAACAAACAAGCAAGCCCAGCCCAGGTCAGCTGAGAAAAAGTAATGCAAAAGTAATATAACGCATTATTTTTCATAAAAAGTAACTAAGTAACGCAATATTGTAATGCATTACTTTTCAAAGTAACTTCCCCAACCCTGATCAAGTGTTCTCCGTGTTGCTCTCGCGTCTCACCTGCCATGTGTCGGATGGTTTTCCTGCAGTATTCCTCGGCTCTGGGAATCAGGGTCAAGAGGTCGCGACCCCAGCTCTGCAGAGGTCTGCCCTGGATAGCGAATGAAGCGAAGAGAGCGGTGCAGAGAGAGCCCAGGAACCCTGCGCACAGAACACACACACACACACACACACACACACACACACACACACACACACACACCCGCACACACACACACATCAGTGAAGGAGTGAGGGACGCTGGTCCTTGTGAGGTCATGCTCACCTGTAGGTTTGGGAAGCGATGACTTGAGGCCAGGAATCGGATACTTCTTATAAAATTTAAATTTCGATTCCTCTTATCGATTCCTTTGTGAGCATTTCAATATGAGTTTTCAAGCGTGAGACTCTGTGTTCAGTGCAGGCGTGAGTAACTATAGAGCAGCTCTTAAAGTGACAGCGCTGATATTCCTGCTGCCGTCTCTATAATAACACTAATCACACAACACAACACAGAGAAGATTCACTCGTTCTTCACTGAATAACTAAGTATATTTGTAATGTATATTTTATTTATAAAGTGCAGTGTTATTGTACATTTGATTACAGTTTCTGAACCTGAATAACTAAAAATCTTAAAACACTGTTTATTTCAATCGTGTCTTTGTTTAGTTGTATCTACCCATTGCGATTGCTAATTTTTTATCTGTTCTTTTTTAATTACTGAGTGTTTATTGTCTTTAATAATGCTTGAAATGTATATTAGTTCGGCTAGTTGCTTTCTATGGTGTTTTTAAACCACAGGCAAAGTGTTCTTTAGCCTGTTGATTTCTGTTTATGATATTCAGCTACAATTAAATGTTTTGCAATAAGACTAAATGTGAATGATATGTAAGTTTTTTTTTTCCTAATTGGAATCGGAATTAGGAATCGATAAGCAGAATGGTAATGGTTGAGCGACTGAAGCGCTGCGCACCGATGGGGTGATTGTGGGTCATGCGGCCCGTCTCGACGCTGACCTCCACCAGCGTGTCCAGCCGCTCCGGCTGCCAGTAGCGCATCCCCACACACATGGCTTTAGTCGCCGCTCCGTGACCCGACCCTGCAGGAGCAACAGAAGCAGATCTGACCCCGCGCTTCTGCACACACACACATCGCAGCCTCCCTCGGCAGCTTCACCACAAACGCTTTTTTAAATGTAGTGTTCATCAGAGGGGTCCAAGACCCCAGGACTTTTTTCGCACTTGAACCACGAATACACACAAATTTTTTTATGGATTTGAGGAGTGTTGTGGTTGAAATAAAAAAAAGTAACAAATCGGGTCAATCTGAGCCCCTTAGGAATAAGTGGAATGCTTCAGTACACACAGACAAACCTAAAAATGCTAAAACTTTACCAATAAAGACTGTATAATGTGTAGATGTGTGTGTGAGCGCACACTGAAGAGAAACTGGCTTTAGGACCCAGCGGTACAGCTCCTCTGCTCCATATAGAGCTATAAGCCCATCTAGAGGCATCAAATATCATGTGTTATTATTATATTCCACAAGAGGTCAAAGACTCCCAGTGTAAGATATTTAGAGCTGAATTAAAAGGGTTATGCATGAAATTGTGAGTTATTTTGAAAGAATGTGAGGAATGTGCTTAAATTACTATTAATTTATTATTTATTGATCAAATCTAGTAATTTAAAGGCAAATAAAAATAAAAAATAACCAAAAATCTCCCCCCAAAAATTAAAAAATATAAATAATATTATCAAAATGAAATAAAATATCCTTTCTGGACAAAAAAAAGAAAAAAGTGTAATTCCAGGGCTGTGTGTCAGGATGAGTCACGGAGCGCGAGGATGATGAGGCTGATGTTGTGTGTGTGTGTGTGAGTGAGTGAGTGTGTGAGTGTGTGTGTGTTGGCGAACCCTTCTCGTTGAACGGCGTGTGCCAGGCTAACAGGAAGTTGTTGGGCTTGAGGTTTGCGCATCCCTGAGCGGTGCTGGGCCCCGGGGCCCGACCCTGCAGACACACCATGGCCTCCACATAGAGCCGCACCAGCTCCCGGTACAGATCCTCCAGACACCAGTAATCTGAGGACACACACACACACTCGATCAAATCCCACGGCTGCTGGAGCACGACTGGCATCCGCAGCGGTAGTCATGTGTCAGGACTAGTTTAGCCGTGATTAACCGCAGCTGATTACAGTGTGTGTGTGTGTGTGGATGGAAGGCATTCGAGCGCATTAGGGCTCCTCAGGGGCCGTGACAGCAAACAGATGAAGGCCACACACACACACACACACACACACACACTCTCCTGTCTCCATGAACTGAAGCTCAATTAGCCACTGATTAACTTCTGCAGACTCGGCATTATCGATACATGACACTGACAGTGTTGTGTAACGCATTACTAGTAACTCGAGTTATGTAATCAGATTACTTTTTCAAGTAACTAGTGAAGTAACACATTACTTTTAAATTTACAACAATATATCTGAGTTACTTTTTTTAAATAAGTAGCGCAAGTTACTTTGCTTTCCCAAGGACTGACAGCTCCCCTGTCCTCATGCTGAGAGAAACCGTGTGTGTGAGTGTGTGAGTGTGTGTGTGTGTGTGTGTGTGTGTGTGTGTAAACAGGATGGTTAGTGTAGTTCTAGACTAAATGTGAGCATTGACTAATCTCACTTGCACAAAAAAAGAGTCAGTATTCCTCAAAATGAAAAGTCAGTGAAATGCAAAATCAGAAAACTAAACAAACCTCCAATAATTAATGTTAAATAAAACAAATATTTTAATGCATTTAATCTCACTTTATTGACCAATGCACTTGCTTCTGTCCTTCCATGATTCAGTAAACCATAAGCAGAAATGACTTTAGATTTTTAGTTTTTATTGGTGGTGTTGCACGTTCCTCTCCTGTATTCTTCAGTTCTGCAGAACAGCTGAAAGGTTTGTTCTTAAAAAGTAATTGAGTAACGCAATTAGTAACTGTTTAAGGGAGTAACGCAATGTTGTAATGCTTTACTTTCACAGTAACTTTCAGCCCTGAAGCGGAGAATCTCATGAGTGGCTCATATTTCACTGCAGAACACTATAGAAGTGAGATTGAGCAAGTGACCCCTCCCTCAACTTCTGACTCAACCAATCACATGTGGTGTTAGGGGCGGGGCTATCTGACTGACTGACGTGTGATGAGATTGAGCAAGTGACCCCTCCCTCAACTTCTGATCAGCATAACGGCAAATTATAGAAATATGCATTATTATTGACCCACGTATTTGTTTCTGATCTTGTTTTTATTGGAGAAGTGTTGAACGCATGCGCTCCTGCGTATTCTTGTTTGAGCGGCGCATCTTACACACGTACATATGCATTTCCTTCAACCTTAGTATTTCAATTTTGGTGAGTAAAGGCCTTTACATTTGCCCAAAAATATCACTTTTTTGTTATAAAAAAAAAAGTAACTAAGTAATGCAATTAGTAACTTTTTAACCCTTTAACTGTCTCCCCCTTATAGACATACAAATCACTAGAATGCTTTGGAATATAAACCTGTGGTTGGTCTTGTTTTAAAGAAGACATTTGCCAGATTATTGTAGAAGTGAAATGAAAGTGAAACAGAACAAAAGTTTGAGTATGAAAATGTACAATGTAAAAATATAATTATTTATATTTTATATAAAATACACTCACCTAAAGGATTATTAGGAACACCATACTAATACTGTGTTTGACCCCCTTTCGCCTTCAGAACTGCCTTAATTCTACGTGGCATTGATTCAACAAGGTGCAGAAAGCATTCTTTAGAAATGTTGGCCCATATTGATAGGATAGCATCTTGCAGTTGATGGAGATTTGTGGGATGCACATCCAGGGCACGAAGCTCCCGTTCCACCACATCCCAAAGATGCTCTATTGGGTTGAGATCTGGTGACTGTGGGGGCCATTTTAGTACAGTGAACTCATTGTCATGTTCAAGAAACCAATTTGAAATGATTCGAGCTTTGTGACATGGTGCATTATCCTGCTGGAAGTAGCCATCAGAGGATGGGTACATGGTGGCCATAAAGGGATGGACATGGTCAGAAACAATGCTCAGGTAGGCCGTGGCATTTAAACGATGCCCAATTGGCACTAAGGGGCCTAAAGTGTGCCAGGAAAACATCCCCCACACCATTACACCACCACCACCAGCCTGCACAGTGGTAACAAGGCATGATGGATCCATGTTCTCATTCTGTTTACGCCAAATTCTGACTCTGACATCTGAATGTCTCAACAGAAATCGAGACTCATCAGACCAGGCAACATTTTTCCAGTCTTCAACTGTCCAATTTTGGTGAGCTCTTGCAAATTGTAGCCTCTTTTTCCTATTTGTAGTGGAGATGAGTGGTACCCGGTGGGGTCTTCTGCTGTTGTAGCCCATCCGCCTCAAGGTTGTGCGTGTTGTGGCTTCACAAATGCTTTGCTGCATACCTCGGTTGTAACGAGTGGTTATTTCAGTCAAAGTTGCTCTTCTATCAGCTTGAATCAGTCGGCCCATTCTCCTCTGACCTCTAGCATCAACAAGGCATTTTCGCCCACAGAACTGCCGCTCACTGGATGTTTTTCCCTTTTCACACCATTCTTTGTAAACCCTCGAAATGGTTGTGCGTGAAAATCCCAGTAACTGAGCAGATTGTGAAATACTCAGACCGGCCCGTCTGGCACCAACAACCATGCCACGCTCAAAATTGCTTAAATCACCTTTCTTTCCCATTCTTGACATTCAGTTTGGAGTTCAGGAGATTGTCTTGACCAGGACCACACCCCTAAATGCATTGAAGCAACTGCCATGTGATTGGTTGATTAGATAATTGCATTAATGAGAAATTGAACAGGTGTTCCTAATAATCCTTTAGGTGAGTGTATATATTACGAAATATATTTTACTCTAAAACTGAAAGAAAATGAAAGCCAAAAATCTGAACAAGTTTTAGGTTGACATCTCAATAAATGAGCTTCAGAGAGATTTAATTTGGGCGCAATAACTTTTTCACTAGAAGATGGACAGCCAGACTCCATTAGTGACCACATGCGGGCGCCTCCATTTCCATATGTCTTTTGAGTGATCTGAACCATTTTCATACAATTTATGAAGTAGACATCCTATTCAGAAGTAGTATGGATGGTTTGGCAGTATTTGATTTGAATTCAACCTCTAATAAACGCGTTAAAAGAGCACATATGTGCGTTAAAGCTCGCGCCGCGTCACTAATCGATAATCCATAATACTTTTCTTTATATTTAAAACATTTTCAGACCTTTTTTTCCTCATAAAATTGAATTGTTGTTATCTTTTGAACTCTTGGCATGAAAACAAACTGAAGTTTCTACCAATCTTTCATGTTTATAGCTATTTCAAAATAAAGGCCTAAACACGTCTAATGAATATTAAATATTCTTGTTGCAAATTGATAAATTACTGCTCCTCTGTAATCTATTTGGAAAAAAACAGCCACCGAATATGAAAACTAGAGATTGTAAGCTTTCAAATGATACAGAGTTAGTCAATATTACTTTAGGTTTTTACTAAGATATTATTGTTTTACAAATATAATGGCAACCAGGAACGCAATATTATGCGTTAGTTTTCAAAGCGACTCTGATATAAGACGGGCTGTTTATCTGGGTTAGTCTCAGGGAACTTCTCAGAACATTCTGGAAAAGTTATGAATAAACAAACGCTAATAGACTGTTTTTGTGAAAGGGTTATTTGCGGTTGGACCTCAGGCTCCCGGTGGATCTTCCCTGAAGCCCGTCACGACAGTCCTGTCCCGGAGATTATCGCGTGTCACGGACGGCCAGCTCTATTCTGGGTCTGTTATCAGGTGTGTGTGTGTGTGTGTGTGTGTGAGTGAGTCATGCAGAGGAAAGATCGCTCGCTGTATTATAATCAATCCGCATTTCAGAGGGATTCCACATGCATTCATCCCTATTCCGAGAGCAAACACTAGAGAGAGAGAGAGAGAGAGAGAGAGAGAGAGAGAGAGAGAGAGAGAGAGAGAGAGAGAGAGAGAGAGAGAGAGAGAGAGAGAGAGAGATGTGTGTGTGAGATTACACACGGCACATTTATAGACTTCTCTCACTGACGAGGGGAGAAAACAATGCAATAATGCAATAATTTAAAGCATTGTGTGTCAGAAACATAGTTATTGTTTGTTCATGTTAGTTCACAGTGCATTAACTAACTTTTCATATTACTATGTGAAGATTAACTTTAGTTTAGTTCATTGTTAGTTCACGTTAACTAGTTTATTTAACAAATGAAAGTTTTCCCGAATTAATTCTCTTGAAGTAATTAGTGACACGGATCAGGAGTTTGGGGTCAGAGTCTCTTCTGCTCACCAAGACTGCGTTTACTTGATCAACAATACAGAAAGAACAAGAATATTGTTTTCTATTTTAATGTACTTTAAAATATCATTTATTCCTGTGATCAAAGCAGAATTTTCGGCATCATTACTCCAGTCTTCAGTGTCACATGATCCTTCAGAAATCACTCTAATATGATGATCTGATGATCAAGACACATTTATGATTAATATCAGTGTTGAACAGTGTACAATTTTATTTCAGGATTCTTTGATGAATAGAAAGTTCAAAAGAACAGCATTTATCTGAAACAGAATCTTCCGTAACATTACAAATGTCACTTTTGATCGATGTAATGCATCTTTGCTGAATAGAAGTATTGTTTCTGAGTGTGTGTGTGTGTGTGTGTGTGTGTGTGTGCGCGTGTGCGAGTCCCACCGGTCACCAGGGCCTCAGCTGTGGTCATGTGCATCAGGACCCCGTCGCTGAGGGGCCAGTGCTCCGGCTCCAGCTTCAGCTTCTCCAGGCCCCCGAGGGCCGCCAGCTCCTCCTGGATCCGCGTCCCCGAGGTGTTCGCTTCCCAGCGCAGGCCCAGCGCGTCTCCCAGTCCTCCCAGAACCATGGCAGCCCGGAACTTCTCCATGAGCCGACAGCATCAAATCAAGCTCCGCAAATCTGGATGTGACCTTGCTCCCGCTGAGCTGTGTGTGTGTGTGTGAGAGAGAGGGTGTGTGAGAGAGAGATAGAGAGATGTGTGTGTGAGTGTGTGTGTGTGAGAGAGAGTGTGTGAGAGAGAGAGTGTGTGAGAGAGGGTGTGTGAGAGAGAGATAGAGAGATGTGTGTGTGAGTGTGTGTGTGTGAGAGAGAGAGTGTGAGAAAGAGAGAGATAGAGAGATGTGTGTGTGTGTGTGTGTGTGTGTGTGTGTGTGTGTATGTGTGTGAGGTTCATCATCTGAACTCGCTCCGGACTTTATCAGTGGCTCTGAGCTGAGATCAGGGTCTCCTAAAAAGGCAAGAGCTTCAGTCCCACACACACACACACGCCAGAGACTCGGATCACAGACACACACACACACACACACACACACACACACACACACACACACACACTTCACTCTCTCTGCTCCTGCTCTTATCATCACTGACGGTTATTCTCATTAGAATGAAATCAGTTGCTCTGCCTTTTCAGTTCGACTCCGGTAAGTAACACACACTTCTTGCAAATCTCTCTTCAGTTTAGATGGTCAAAAGTTTGGAGTAACTACAATGTAATTATGTACAAGGCTGTGTTTATTTGATCCACAATAAAACAGTGAAATATTATTGTAGTGCCTTCCAGTAAGTCACTTCGGACGCCTCAGGGGTTTCAATAGATTGTTCGTTTTATTCCAGCATAGTATTTGATTCTCTCGATAAATAAACCAACAAGTAAATAAATTGAAAACCATATGCCTGCTGGCGTCCATGCATTTCCAACGTCCAAAACACAGTTCAACCAGAATCCTCCTTTGTCTGCCTTAATGCCACTAATTGGCACAGGTGTGCAAATTTAACTCCTTCTGTTCCAAGACCGTAAGATCATGATTCACCAGCAGGGGTCATTAAATTAACTTCAACATAAATGTCAGAAATGGCTCCTACAATTATTCTAATGTAAATCATCTGTTTTCTATGTGAATATACAGTAAAGTGTAATTTATTCCTGTGATCAAAGCTGAATGTTCAGCACCATTGCTCCAGTCTTTATGTCACATGATCCTTCAGAAATCACTCTAATATGAGGATCTGATGATCAAGACACATTTATGATTATTATCAGTGTTGATCAGTTTTCCTGCTTCAGATTTTTGGGGGAAATGGTGATACACTGCTGTTCAAGTGTGATAAAAAACACATTTAATTGATAAAAATGTACATTTATGTTACAAAAGATTCTATTTCAAATAAATGTTGTTCTTTTGAACTATTCATCAAATAATTCTAAAAATTAAAATGTATATCAGTTTCCCCCAAAAATGTGAAGCAGCAAAACTGATCAACACTGATAATAATCATAAATGTCTCTTGAGCATCAGATCTTCATATTAGAGTGATTTCTGGATGTATTTCTGGAATGACTTCTTTCAGAAACGTTCGACCTGAAGTTTATTGTACGTTGATGATGATGATGATGATGTGTATTTGGAGATTCACCAGACTTGAGCCAAAGCATGAATATGAAATTGGCTAAAGATAATATGACAGTGCAGAACGAGTTTTGTTAAATAATCTTTATTTACATGCAGAGAAACAGTGTGTGATGAGATGAACTGAATGTCACACACACACACACAGAGCGGAGGAAACAAACTGTGTTAGACAACTTTGACAGCATAGAAACTGGTCCAGACGAACACTGAGTGTGTGTGTGTGTGTGTGTGTGTGTGTGCTGATTTAATATCACAGACGCTTGTAAACAAATGAAACATGTGAAGGAACAGGATCATCAGTGTTTGTTCGTGTGGTTCCTCTCAGAAACTCTCGAGCCTGAAGGATCACGCAGATATTCTGACAGAACTCACACACACGACACATCTCAAACACACACACATTTGGCCGTCGACGTCACGTGACTAAACGAGCTCGTCGTCCTCTTACTGCAGTTCTGCACAGCCGACTTATGGAAGCTCACACTCTCACACCGAATAAAACAACAATGGCAACTTATCTCACAGTTCTGACTGCTTTTATCTTCTTTTTTGTCATTTTCGCAATTGTAAGAAAAAGTCTGAATGGCAATAAACTCGCAATTGTGAGAAAAAAGTAAAAATAAATTCGCAACTACAAAAAAAGTCTGAACTGTAATAAACTCGCAATTTAAAAAAAGCCAGAATTGCACGTAATGAACGGGATTGTGTGATAAAATAGTAACATATTCCACAGTGGCCTATTTCAGTCTTCTGTAGTGGAGACATGGCCCTGTGTGGTGCATCATGGGATGTGCTGTTGCCTGATGGGAAAACACACTGGTGTACGAGTGCAGACTGGTTCCAGGTGCAGTGTGAAGGCTCTCTCTGCGGTTAAAGATATATATATATATATGTAAATCCTTTCGTTGTAAAAGAGTCCGTGTGAGAGGCTCGGCCTCCCTGCAAGCGCTCATTATAGAGTCAGGTGACCCTGTGACGTCACGATCGGCCGCGCGAACTCCACGAAGTCGTCGATGAGCACCGGCCACGCTCCTGAAACCAACACACTCTGCATTAGCTCAGCAGTCGCACACCGAACACGCTTACACACACACACACACACACACACACACACACACACACACACACACACACACCGACGGCTCAATAACAGGGTTCACACACACACACACACACACACACACACACACACACGGTACAATGTAATTCCAGGACTTTAAGCACTACTTCTACAATCAGAGATCTCACCTATCATACAATATCTTTATTATCTTCCAACTTCTAAAAATAAAAGTAAATATATAAATATTAATAAACTAATAAAACAAAATGGTACTAATAAAGTGCAGCACATGCAGTGACTGTGGAAACTTTAACGTTTGAAAGGATATAATCTCAAAGATAGTTTCCTTATTCAAACTGATTATTTTTCTCATGAATATTTGATTGATGAAGATTAAAGCTGTATCATATACTGGGATATTTATATGAGCAATATTACACTCATAGCCATGAGAAATGCCTGTATATCAGACGGGCTGCAGTGTTGACAAAATATTGACTCAAAATTGACCCTTTAAATTCCTATTACTGTGAACAATTCATCAGTGCTAATTATTATAACAAGTATATAAAATATAGAGACGTTTCATCATCCAATCGCATCCGTTGATAAAATCAAGTTTAATCAAGAATATCCAGCTTTTATGGAAGCTCGTTTCCGCCATGGAATAAAAAAAGTTATAAACTGGCAATTGCGAGAAATAAACTCAGCATTGCGAGATAAAAAGTCCTACTAAACACCTTTTTTATTTTATATTCCATGGCAGAAACTAACCCAAGCTTCCACAAGTGTGTGTGTGTGTGTGTGTCGGGCCGGCTCACCCTCCTCGTCGTAGTTGGACATGTCGTCGGCGATCACGTTCCCGAAGTCCAGCAGCAGATTCCACGTGTCTTTAGAGATCGGCTTCTTATGATGCTCCTTTACACACACACACACACACACACACACACAAGCAAAACCGTCATCACAGCACACACAGCACCACTGACACACACACACACACACAAGCAAAACCGTCATCACAGCACACACAGCACCACTGACACACACACACACACACACACACAAGCAGAACCGTCATCACAACACACACAGCACCACTGACACACACACACACACAAGCAGAACCGTCACACAACACACACAGCATCCCTGACACACACACACACACACACGCAGAACCGTCATCACAACACACACAGCACCACTGACACACACACACACACACACAAGCAAAACCGTCATCACAGCACACACAGCACCACTGACACACACACACACACACACAAGCAGAACCGTCATCACAGCACACACAGCACCACTGACACACACACACACACAAGCAGAACCGTCATCACAACACACACAGCACCACTGACACACACACACACACAAGCAGAACCGTCACACAACACACACAGCATCCCTGACACACACACACACACACACGCAGAACCGTCATCACAACACACACAGCACCACTGACACACACACACACCCGTGCAGCGATACAAGTGTGTGTTTACATAATAAATGTGTGTGTAATTATTATATTATATATGCATGTATATATTTTAGAAAAACGTTATTTATATAAAAAATATTGATATTTATATATAATATAAAGTATGTATAAATATATACACATGCAAATACTTCTTAAATATATACATGCATGCGTGTGTGTATATATACAAAATAATTATACACAGCACACACACACACACATATATTATGTAAACTTTTACTTTGGCTGTGATTATCGTCGCACTGGTTTAGTTCAGTGTGCAGTGGAGATCCCGTTATGTTTGATTATATATATTGATATATAGATTATAGTCATGTGACGCACCAGGAGGAAGGTGTTCCAGAGCTGCAGGAACTTGAAGCGTCCGGTGAGAACGAGGTTCCAGTAGGCCAGGGCCATCTCCAGATCTGAGACAGAGAGGATCATGGGTCACTGCACGGGTCATCACACACAGATGTTCACTACGCCGGCCGCTCACCTAAAGCCTTCTGACCCGGGCTCTTGGCGAAGGTAAACGTGAACTGATAGAAGTCCCTGAACTTCCCAGAATCCTTCAGCTCCTGCTCTAGTCTGGGTAGAAGACTCTTCAGCTTCTCGGGACTGTCGCATCTACACAAAGAGCACTTTAGAGTCAGCATCTGCACACTCCCCTCGAAGGGTTAAAGACACTCTCCAGCGCGGCCAATCACAGTAAAGGGTTCGTTCACCAATAATGAAGAGTCGTTCATCTTCGCAACACAAATTAAGATATTTCTGATTAAATCTGAGAGCTGGATCACTCCTCCATAGGCTTCTGTGGGATCGAAACTTGCCGGCCCAGAAAGTTATGAAAGACATCGTTAACCTCTTAACCGTCTCCAGAGCGTCGGCGCACTGAAGCGTTTTTTTATTTATTTAGTTCAAATATACTATCAGATTTAATGTTATACCTTGACAAACTATACATCATTAAAAAGATATAAGACTCAAGATTCAGTATTTGACCACTATTGTATTCTGAGAAACTTATAGTGACAGTTATGTCTTAATTTGTGTCAGGAGTTATGAAATTAAAAAATGAGTCGTTACCTTTAATATGAATTATGAGCCTCAGCCGGTCTCATTCAGAAAAAAACTCCCGTGCGATCGTCATGACAGCGCTTGACAAAACAACGTCCCTCAGGGCTTTTAGCTCAAACATGTGCAGATTTGGAGAAATATTGATAGATTCTCATAGCTTTACATTAGACTTCTATAGACAGGAATAATATTTATTGAATTTATACCCAAATGCGTCGATGTAATCATTTTGAGCGCTGTATACTCTGTACTGTGTTATCAATTCATCCTGAAAGTGAGGGCGCTGTTTGAACAGAAGTCCATAATATATGGATCACATGAAGAAGAGCCATAATCATGTGACATTCAGGAAGTCCTGCCACAACAAAGCTATCCGAGATCGCTGTAAAGTGCAGATAAAGATGTTTTGAAGACAATAAACATGATTGCAATGATATTTGATTTACCTGTGTTCTTCGAGTCATGTCAGGTATTTTCATAATAATTGATTATATGTATAATGTAATGCTAATCGAGATAGACTTTCAAATTGTGCAGAATACAATAAAATAATATATTTTCTATCTGATTTTTTTATCTGAAGCCAAATCAGATTACAGAAAGTTATTTAAAACACTCGACTTGCGCTATAAAGTAAGTTTGGAGAACAAACATAGTTTTATTCTCATAAATTGTCGTGTATTGATGGTGTGCTAAGCTAACATGCTAGCTAGTACTGAGCACCTGCTACCTTACTTCGGTGTAATTTTTATGATTTTTTTCTAAATAAGAATGCTTACTGAAATGTTTCGTTTTTCAAAAAGGGCATTTGATACAGTTTCACTGTGAAGTGAGAACTTTTATAAAATAAATGAGGGATTGAAACAGTGTGAATTGCTAGTCGTTAGTGATTATAATGCAGACAAAAGAAAAGCATATTTAGAGCAATAAACTGGCTGGAGAGGTGTGAATATGTGCAGGGGAGACTGAGACTGAATGGGGCTCGTTTTTGCATCACAAAACAATAGAGGCAATAGACTGAATAGATGCTTATAAGAAAACAATAAACACCAGTCTAATCAAAATAAAGTCATATGACATGATCTTGAAAAACATTGAACTAAATACAGAGTTTTAGACTTATCATCTTCAAATTTTAAATATAACATGGCCAGACATGTGGCTTTAGCTGCAGTGCATTTCTAGATTGCTACAATGCCAACTTCAATTTTATTTTCATGAAGATGTTTCATAAAAATAAATGTATAATAACTTTACAAAACTTTGAAGCTATTTATAACTATTTTTTTCATTATGATAATAATTAATTCTACATTTACAATAAACTTCCAGGTGACAGCTTTCAAATGAGATCTTACTTGTGCTTTTAGTACAAAGGGTTCATGAACTGTATCTGTTTCAGTTTGGGAATGCCATATCTGGGGATTTTTCAAAAATGGGCTTGAAGCTTAACAGGTTAAAATAGTCCGAGTGACTCAATCTTAAGTTTATCAAGCGACGAGAATACTTTCTGTGCGCAAAAAAAAAGAACGTAGGCTCACTATTGGCCAGCATCACACACACATGACCAGCGTCGGCCAATAGTGAGCCTGCATGTGACGTACAGCCCAGTAGCGCTGCGCTGTTACACTACGCGAACTCACTCAGGCCCACAGAGAAGGACATGAAGAGTTGAATAAAGTCGTTATTTTTGGGGGGTTTTGCGCACAGAAAGTATCTCGTCGCTTGATAAACTTAAGGTTGAGTCACTCGGACTATTTTAACGATGTCTTCCATAACTTTCTGGGCCGGTTTGAACATAAAAGGCTAAAAGTTTTTGAAATTTTCAGTGTGTGTGTGTGTGTGTGTGTGTGTGAGGTAATCGGAGGTGCTAACACACACACACACACACACACACACACACACACACAAGCTCTTGAAGCTCCGCCCCCTGTGCCGGGAGCAGCAGCTCATTAGCATTTAAAGGGACACACACACACAAGCTCTTGTAGCTCCGCCCCCTGTGCCGGGAGCAGCAGCTCATTTGCATTTAAAGGGGGACACACACAAGCTCTTAAAGCTCCGCCCCCTGTGCCGGGAGCAGCAGCTCATTTGCATTTAAAGGGACACACACACAAAAACTATGCGTTTTTGCTCACCCTCAAAAAGTGACCATTTTAACATGCTATAAAACAATATCTGTGGGGTATTTTGAGCTAACACTTCACACACACACTCTGGGGACATCAGAGACTTATTTAAAGGTATAGCGGAGGATTTTCTTTTTCCGGGTGGGTAGCCTATACTATTGGTCCACCTAATGGCGCTTTTCCACTACACAGTACCAGCTCGCCTCGGCTCGGCTTTGTTTGGTTTTCCACTGTGTAAAAGTTGTACCTGTACCTGCTTTCGGGTACTTTTTTTCGTACCACCTCCGGCGAGGTTCTAAGCGAGCTGAGGCGAGCTAAGGCGATACTAAAATGTGACGTGAAAACAATGCCGACTGCTGATTGGTCAGAGAGAATCGTCACTATTCACTGCGTCATCATTGCACGCGCCAGATGGAGTATCCAGAATAACTCCGCCATTTTTAAATAGTTTGGCCAGAGATAGTTACTAAACTTACTACTATTATTATGGCAACTCGGAAGAATACGCCGTGGTCAAACGAGGAGGTGTAGACATTTCTTTGTTTAGTTGCCGAAGAGAGGATCCAGTGAGAGCTTGATGGGGCAACGAGGAATGAAAGGCATCGCTATGACGACCGGGTACTATTTGTGGCGGTACTTACTTTCTGCAATGGAAAACGGAGCGAAAAGCGAGCCAAGGCGAGTCGAGTCGGTACTGGTAATGGAAAAGCGCCATAAGTGTCAATCATTCTGGTGATATGTTTACGTAAGGCCGTCGTACGTGCTCGTCCCTATGTGGTTTTCGCTTTCTGCGCATGCGCACTTTCAGGTGTATTATGTGTGATGAGTTACGGTTTCAGCCATTCCTTTGAAAATGGCTGAGGGTCGAAAGAGAAAAAATGTATACGAAGTGTATGATAAGAAGAGAAAGGCCGCAGAATATAGAAACAAGACCAGAGTGATTTTGGGTGAATATTTCACACGCTGGCGTGCGCTAAAAGCACAGCTTGGGCTTCCCACTGATGCCGCAGTCGCGAAGATCCTACTAGACAGGTAAAGTTTGTCAGGCTATTTGGAGAAATCCATTTAAAATCACTGCTAGTAAAAGTTAAATAGGCGTTCCCTCTCGGGAGCAAATAGAGTGTTGCGCATGTGCATTTTTAAAAAAATTGGAGAGATAAAATACGGAAAGATCCTCCGCTATACCTTTAACATCTCGTGAAAAGGGCATTATACCACCCCTTTAATTTTGCGTGAAAAGATTGTATTTGTGTTTTATCTGAAAAATTAAACACTGAGTGATCTCATATATTTTGTCTTTCAATAATTCACCTTTTAATAAATGTTTTTTTTTTTTCTAGGGTTTTCCAGGCCTTCAATTTCAAAAAGTCAAACTCAAGCTCCTTGTACGAAACCCTGTGCTGCTTTTCATCTCGCAACTCTTGAGACGATCTCGCAACTGCACGACATAAAGCCAGAATTGCGCGATAAAGACGCAGTGCTTGTTTGTGTACGGATAAAGCCGAGGCGTCTCACCCCAGATCCGACATGCCGTCCAGGAACTCTTCGCGACTGAACTCGCACTGCGTCGCCGCTCTGAACTTCCACGCTACGATTAGCACGCCGACGCTAGCGGGATCCAGAACCAGGTCGTCGCAGAACTGCTGGATTCCCTCGAGTCCGATCTTGTTCTCGTCGTGAGGATCTGCAGACAGAGACAGCAGCAGCAGCACAAATGAAGGAACACACACACACACACACACGGCGGCTCACCTTTATAGCGGTTGTAGAGCTGGTCCAGCTTCTTGCGGTCCATGGGCTCCCGGTGGTTCTGGAAGTGGTTGCTCGCGGTCGTGTCTCGTCTCCAGTCATTGTGGGTCAGGCAGAACAGAGCGGTTCTCTCTGCGGCCCGGGTGAAGGACATGACCTGGCGGATCTTCTCCTTCTGGGTCGACTTCAGCTTATGCTGGAGGAGCAACAACACCGTTAGCCTTAAAAATTCATAATACAGAATTATTTATCGCTTCTGCGTATCCATGCGAACTGGAATCATTCTGACAACGTTTATCAGTACAGAGCTGAAGAGGAGGAGGCCTTCAACAGCATTAGTTAGTCAGGCAAGTTCACCACCAGTATGTGGAATTTCAGTATGACTCGACAACTTCACAAGCATGTGCCAGATTACATTTATGCCAGAATACCAATTACTAGGTTAAAATCATTCCTATCCTATGAGGCCACGCGAGAGGGTTTGTGAATAACCCTGAAGCGACGCAACTAGGTCACGTGACAGTAAAATTGTATTCATATTACCCATATTCATCTATGAAAACATCCCGAAACAATTATGTAAATTGTAATTTTTCCATTCATCTATGTATGCCCACATGTTAGTGTTACTTATTCTGTATTAGGCCTATACATTTTAATACTGAATTTAAAAACAAAACAAAAAACGTGCTTTTTAACGGTCGTGAAGTTCAAATTAAAATGTATTAACGTTACCTAACGTTACTCAGTCAAGATTTAGCACACAGAGATTCTTATAATTGCTTGAAATAAGTAGGAATAGTGAGATTAAAAAGTCGGAATTACCGTTTTTAATTTATTATTTAACTTATTTCGTGGCGGAGTTAAGCTTCGATAAGGGTAAACTGGCATCACACTTGCAATTATGATTGTTTAAACACTAAAAAATTGATAATTAAACATAATAATGTAAGAATCTCCTGAACTAAACGTTAATCCCAACCTTATCATAACTCAGTGGTGTTACCATGGTACAGTGCTATAATACCATAGTATTTATTACCACATTCATTATCATCGTGATATTAACAGTGCATTACCATGGTACGTGTAGGTTTGAGTTTATGAAGAGCTCTGCGAGTGTCGGAACCGCGTGCAGGAGGGCGATCGGTTCCGGTGACCCGCTTTGATTCGGATCTCGCAAAACACCCTCTGTTTCCCTCATAAACGGACGCGCGGGAACAGCGTGAGAATAAGCGCAGAACGGGCGTCAAACATTACAGATAAACACAAACACTGCCCCCTGCGCGCTCACCTACCATCCTCATCTCCAGCTGTGCTGCCTGTGCGCATGCGCGGACACCAGCTGGCGCTAGGGGAACTCTGGGAAATGTAGTTTTTACACCTGCGCTGCTCTTGAAAACTCAAGCTATCTGAACTGGTTTGCAGAATGTCTAACCGTGCACAAACACGGCATTGATGTTAGCAAGCATTTAGAAGTTATTAATTGTGGATTATTTGTAATTACAAAAGTTTGATATTAGTAATTAACGTATGTGGCAAAATCATACAGCTAAACCTGTAAGTTTTCTATATTCAGTCATATACAGTGACTGACTCAGACAATTCTAGTCATTAGCTGCATTTCTATGGAAGAAAATTTCCGCCATATAGCCTAAGGGAAAATCGTGTAAGTCATTTATAACTTAAAAGGTAACAATTATGACATAAAAAGACAAAATTATGACTTCGATATGTCATTAAAAGTTGAAATTATGACAATTAAATTATTTTGACTTCATACTTTAAAATTGTATCTTATAATTATGACATAGCATGTCATAATGTTGATTTAGAATGTAATAATTTTAACTTTATCTCTTACTTTTGGTTTATTATGTCAATTAAGATTTAGCAGAGCATGATTTGTTTTTTTCCTTATGTGGCGGAAATGGTCTTATTTTGTCATGCGCGGTGCGGAAGGAAAACTACATTCCCCAGAATTCCACGCGCTGTTGTGATTCAGTTCTGTTTTCAGCGCTACTAACATGAAACACCGCTGAAAAACAAATCTTGACGGAACTGACAGCACACAAAAGCGCTTAATGTTCGTCGATCTTCCGCGAACTCTCGGTGAGGTGTAGTCTAGTATGAGCTCTACTCTCTCTCTCTCTCTCTCCCTCTCCGGTAAGTCGTTTACCTGCTCCGGGAGCCGAGCGAGCGCGGATCTCACCGTTCCGTCACCGGGTGTCCGTGCGCGAGCCGCGCGCCGCTGCTGTCCGGTGAGGTGCGCGCGCAGCATGTGGCGTCACAAGAGCGCGATTGTTTCCTCCGTTTACTGACGAGTTCTTGCGCTGAACTGCATCACAGTCACCAGGTATGAGTTACTTCTCTCTTTCTGTTTATTAGCGCTGATGTTATCTTGTAGAATGCCATGTAGAAAATGTACTTGAAGTGGATGACTGACAACCGTCAAGGTTACCTGAATAAATAATAATTATAACAATGACGCGTTTGATGGACAGATCAGATCACCCGCATAATTCTGAATATTATACAGTGATTTATAGTCACGCTCAGTCACGCGAAGTCAGTTGACATTGATCAGTTATTTAGTTAATTGATTTTTAAACAGCAACGTCATTATCGCTGTACGTCTGGATGCCAGGGTTATTATTATTATAGTTTGCTAAAACTAAAATCATAATAAAACACGTGCGTGACCTGAAAAAAAGTGTAATAAAATAAAACTTAAACGTATTTTATTTCAGATAGTTGCCAAGGCAATATTTCTCCGCTTCATTTACTTTAACTTGATGTACTAAAATAACTGAAATTAAAAAATACAAAAATGTATTAATTTAATTAATAAAAAAAACTATATAGACCTTTTTTCAACTAAAACAAATGTCGAAAACATGACAAAATTACTAAAGTTAAAATGGAAAATCTAAAAATAAAAACGAATTAAATATATTAAGAAAGACTATAAAAGTATTTTAACGATACTAAACACAAGTTTTAGGAAATAAACCCAACCATTACATCGCAGATCGCACTCCTTTTGATGTATGATTTTATCAATTATTTTTTTGGCAGAAGCTCCTCCCACTCCTGCATATTCCACTGTTGATAGCCAATCAGAATCCATCCTGCTTTAAAGAGCTCGAGCATTTAAAGCACAGGCGACAAAACTATATCGTACGTTAGTGTGGACGCTAATACATTAATCGCACGGTCTTTAAACAATGTGCTGCTATTTCTATAGACTTGAAAGAGTATAATAAAGTACATATTTTAAGTAAGCCTCTCATTCATTTCCCAACAGAAAACATGTACATCAAAATAGCTGCGTGTCATTGTGTGAGAAATCCACCCTGTTGTGCCACATTCCTTTATCAACATGTCATAAATATTCTCTGATGAGGTGAACTTTGTGTTTGTCTAATTCCACACTGATTCAGGGATGAAACGCTGAGGAATATGAGCCGTATCTCTGCAGGATGTGGGTGTGCTGGGCCGGTAAACACACTTCAGGGTTGTTTGTCTAGTTAGTGACTCACCTTCACGACTCTTTAGTGTTCATATGTCAGGTGAGTTGTTGAGTTTCATATCTAATGGCTCTTCAGTCATGTTTAAGAGTAATATAGTCTTACTGTCTGAGTTTATTGAGGGATTTATACAGTAAATGTGTTTCCACCGTAGTTTATGTGCAGGACTCACTTTATTTCCTCACAAGTCACATGAGTTTATGGAGGGATTTATTCAGGAAGGGATTTAATTCAGTCAAAATTATCATCAATTTAACACAATAATGATGTGACCGATAAATCATTTAGAATAAACACTGCAATATTCATAAAAAACAAACACTGAATTACTTTGAACAATGAGGATCTACATTTTTTTCCTTTTTCTTTTTATTATGGTTGTTATTTTTTACATTTGTGGATATGTGTATGTGTTATTGGTAGATGTTGTGGAAATTATCCTGTGGGTTGGTATGTGTGAGTGAATATATGTTGATTTATATGTGTTGTATGGTTTTGATATGACTTAAAGGGATAGTTCACCCAAAAATGAAAATTAGCCCATGATTTACTCACCCTAAAGTCATCCTAGGTGTATATGACATTCTTCTTTCAGACAAACACAATCAGAGTTATTCATCTGTCCATCATAAAAGTGCATCTGTCCATCATAAAAGTGCATCTGTCCATCATAAAAGTGCATCTGTCCATCATAAAAGTGCATCTGTCAATCATAAAAGTGCATCTGTCTATCATAAAAGTGCATCTATCCATCATAAAAGTGCATCTATCCATCATAAAAGTGCATCTGTCAATCATAAAAGTGAATCTTTCCATCATAAAAGTGCATCTGTCAATCATCAAAGTGCATCTTTCCATCATAAAAGTGCATCTGTCAATCATAAAAGTGCATCTATCCTCATAAAAGTGCTTCTATCCATCATAAAAGTGCATCTGTCAATCATTAAAAGTGCATCTATCTATCATTAAAAGTGCATCTATCCATCATAAAAGTGCATCTTTCCATCATAAAAGTGCATCTGTTTTTGTTTATTGTTTATTTATTTGGATCCCCATTAGCTGCCACTAATGTTGCAGCTACTCTTCCTGGGGTCCACATACAAAAACATACATAAAATACATAAAAACATAAATACGTAAAAACATACATAATCCAACCAACATTTAACATACAAGTTACACATAAATCTAAAACCGATACCTACAATACTTATGAAGAGTATCGTGTATACATAATAACGCAAGCTACCACCAAAACAGCATCATAACACACAAAACACAATTATACATCAAACCATTTATCTAAGCTCATCAATGTCTGTGTTATTATTCAAGTATTTTTTTAGTAGGCTTTTAAAGCCGGCCTTACTAGGGGTTTCAACAATATAAATTGGTAAATTATTCCACATTTTAATGGCTCTATACATTACAGATCTGCACACAGCATCAGTCCTGGGTTTTTTCAAAGCTAGACAACCCTTTGTAGAATGTCGAGTACTATGACTATGTTGGTTTCTCACATACTTTATTTTTGAGTACAGACAAGTAGGTTGTTTCTTATAACAGATATTCCTAAAAAAATTCATAAGGTTGCATGACAACCTCTCCTCCACTCTAAGCCAAGAGAGACTGGTATGCATACCGTCCATACTCACACCCCATGGACAGGCCAGTGCGAGTCTTGCAGCTTTATTTTGAGCTATTTGTAGCTTAAACAGATATTTTTTAGCCACACCTGACCAGACAGGTGAACAGTAATCAAGGTGGGATAAAACCAATGCCTGTGTCACCAGCACTCTAGTGGCAGGGGTAAGAAAAGGGGAACACCTTCTAATCCCAGATATTCCATTACCCATTTTCTTAACAATATTGTCAATATGTTTCTCCCAAGTTAACTGTCCATCCAATGTAACACCAAGCAAATTTACCTCTTCAACTTGTTCAATGTTCGAGTCTGTGAGTGATAGACAGAGCTGATTATCACCCTTACTGACATATCTAGACCTGAACAAGATACTTTTGGTTTTAGTTACATTTAAAACAAGTCTGTTTTCACAAATCCAGTTCACTACAAGTTGTAATTCTGATTGAAGTGTGTTTCTTAGTTCGCTTATACTAGCTGATGCAAAATGAACAGTTGTATCATCCGCAAATAAAGTCGCAGAGCACTTATTCAAAACATATGGCAAATCATTAATAAATATAGAGAAGAGTAACGGCCCAAGACAACTCCCCTGTGGCACTCCACACTGTAAAGTTTTAGGGAAGGAAAAACTACCATTAAAAAATACATACTGTTTCCTATTTAATAAATAGCTATTCATCCAATTTATGGCTAATGGACTAAACCCATAAGTAGCAAGCTTATTTAATAATAACCCATGGTCTACAATATCAAATGCAGCGCTAAAGTCAAGTAACACAGTTCCAACCATCATCTTGTTATCAATACAAGTCAACCATTTATCTGTCATGTCTGTCAGAGCTGTGCACGTAGAATGATCAGCCTTATATGCATGCTGACAATGAGAATTTAAGTCATTAAATACAAAATAATGTAGTATCTGCTCAAACACAACTTTTTCCAGTAACTTACTTAAAACTGGAAGAATACTGATGGGTCTGCTATTTGCAGCTGAGAAACTTTCCCGTTTATGATCTGTCAATCATAAAAGTGCATCTATCCTCATAAAAGTGCATCTATCCTCATAAAAGTGCATCTATCCATCATAAAAGTGCATCTTTCCATCATAAAAGTGCATCTGTCAATCATAAAAGTGCATCTATCCTCATAAAAGTGCATCTATCCTCATAAAAGTGCATCTATCCATCATAAAAGTGCATCTGTCAATCATAAAAGTGCATCTATCCATCATAAAAGTGCATCTATCCATCATAAAAGTGCATCTGTCAATCATAAAAGTGCATCTATCCATCATAAAAGTGCATCTGTCAATCATAAAAGTGCATCTATCCATCATAAAAGTGCATCTGTCCATCATAAAAGTGCATCTGTCAATCATAAAAGTGCATCTATCCATCATAAAAGTGCATCTGTCAATCATAAAAGTGCATCTATCCTCATAAAAGTGCTTCTATCCATCATAAAGGTGCATCTGTCAATCATAAAAGTGCATCTATCCATCATAAAAGTGCATCTGTCAATCATAAAAGTGCATCTATCCATCATAAAAGTGCATCTGTCAATTATAAAAGTGCATCTTTCCATCATAAAAGTGCATCTGTCAATCATAAAAGTGCATCTATCCTCATAAAAGTGCTTCTATCCATCATAAAAGTGCATCTGTCAATCATAAAAGTGCATCTATCCATCATAAAAGTGCATCTGTCCATCATAAAAGTGCATCTGTCCATCATAAAAGTGCATCTATCCTCATAAAAGTGCATCTATCCTCATAAAAGTGCATCTGTCAATCATAAATGTGCATCTATCCTCATAAAAGTGCATCTGTCAATCATAAATGTGCATCTATCCTCATAAAAGTGCATCTATCCATCATAAAAGTGCATCCATCCATAGATGGATGCACTTTTTTCAGTTTTGATTTCACGGTGACTGTAATAACCCTGCGATGATGTGATTCCAGCGTGGCGGATGCGAGGCGTGTGTGCAGTGCTGTGCTTCGGCC
Source organism: Rhinichthys klamathensis goyatoka (assembly GCF_029890125.1). Classification (NCBI taxonomy): domain Eukaryota; kingdom Metazoa; phylum Chordata; class Actinopteri; order Cypriniformes; family Leuciscidae; genus Rhinichthys; species Rhinichthys klamathensis. The sequence goes on from NW_026606588.1 coordinate 339,132, forward strand.
TGGTGGCGGCGCTGCAGGCTCAGCAGGGCCACCGAGCGCAGGTGTATGGACACCCGTGGGTGACGGAGAACTGCCGGCGGCTCTCCATGCTCCTCAGACACAAGCACTCGGCCGTGCGTAAGCTGGGCTCGGCGGCGCTGGTTCTGGAGCGGGACGGGTCGCTGGCGCCGAACGAGAAGCTGTTCCGCATCCACACGCTCGAGGTGTTCCAGCGCGAGCTCAACGAGAGCGAGCGCTCCCTCTTCCAGGCCGTGGAGGGCCTCCAGCGGGTGCTCACGGGGAACCTCCGAGACATCGTCAACATGAGGGACAGCAGCCGGCAGCGGCTCCAGGCGCTCAGGGAAGCCGCCATCAAGGTCAGCCACACTTGAGTTTCTTCCACGTCACAATATTCCTCATTTAAAAGAGTAGTTCACTTTAAAAAGAAAATTAGCCCATGATTTACTCTCCCTCAAGTCATCCTAGGTGTGTATAACTTTCTTCTTTCAGACGAATACAATCGGAGTTATATTAATAAACAGCCTGATGCTTCCGAGCTTTATAATGGCAGTGAATTGAAACCATCAGTTTGAAGCTCAAAAAAGTGCATCTGTCCATCATAAAAGTGCATCTATCCATGATAAACGAACTCCACAGGCTCCGAGGGCTTAATAAAGGCATTCTGAAGTGAAGCGAAATTAAATTTTGCATATTTTTTTCAAGTAGTGCAATTCAATAGGCTTTTTTGTTTCAAAAACATTTGCCATTATTTTACTTCCATACTTAAGCAACGACTTAAACATTTCAGCAGTCCGAGCTGTTGTTATATGAAGTATTCCAGAGATTAGGACCAGCCACTGAGAAGGCTCGCTCACCTTTATTTTTCAAGTCCTATTGAAATTGGTGATTTGTAACGTGTCATTTTTTCGCTGTAAGGTATCTGCACTTTTACTCAAGCGTGGGTTTCAGGTACTCTTTGCACGTGTGTGTTTGCAGGAGGAGCAGGAGTACATGGAGCTGGTGGCAGCGGAGAAACACCAGCAGGAGGCGCTGAAAGTGGCGCAAGACCGAAACAAAACCCTGTCCATGCTGGAAGAGATCCTGGAGGACGTGAGGAAAGCTGCGGACCGGCTGGAGGAGGACATCGAGGAGCACGCCTTCGACAACAACAAACAGGTGTGGAGAGTGCAAACACAGACGAGGAAAGAGAGTCACATGATGCAGCATGGTGTCCCCAGAATGTGTCTGTAAAATATCAGCTCAAAATACCAGATCATTTTTTATAGCTTGTCAAATTCACCTTGTTTGGGCGTGAGCAAAAACACGCCGTTTTTGTGTGTGTCCCTTTAAATGCAAATGAGCTTTGCTCCGCCTCCGTTCAGAAGAGGGCGGAGCCTTTACACAAGCTTCAGAGACTCTGGCAATAACAACACAGGCCAATCTCACTGATCCAGAATCAGGAGTAACAGCAGCGAGTGCAGCCTTACGGAGAGACTCAGGGAGAGCTTCACTTTTACACGTTTCTGAATGTTAGCGGAGACATTTCTGTAGTTGTTGTGGAGTTACACTGATCATCTCCTCATCATGTTGAACTCTTCCACAAGTGTCCACAGTTCCTGAGGTGTTTATAAGACAGCGCTGACATGTTCTGGTCAATAGTGTTCAGTGTCTTCTGTGCTCGACCACAGAACAGTTTCAGGCTTTGCTGGATCTTCTCCAGTGCGTTAGAACTGGTCTCTGTTGGCGCTCGCCGAACCGAATGTCGGCTGGTGTGTGTAAACGTGCAGATTAAGGGCCGGTGATATTATAATAAGATTCTCTTCATACGTCAGAAGGAGCGAAATCTAATCAGCTTATTTTTGACATGCTCTCAGAGAAAGACTCACCAGAACACAGTTACTGGGTTTCACTTTTCACGTTTTCTGTGTCGGTAGAAGCGTCCGATTATAGCACTTACACATGGAGAAACTCAGATTTTCATGATATGTCCCCTTTAATTGATTTAAAAACCCCTATTTTTGTCTCTGTCCAGATGAAGGGGGTGAACGTGGAGGCTGTCCTGAGGGTGGAGGAGGACGAGGAGGACGGGAAGAGGAAGAACGTGTCCATGCGTGTGGTCGAAGGCAATCTGGGGCTCGGCATGCTGATCGACTCCCAGAATAACCAGTATGTGCTGACCAAACCACGCGACTCCACCATGTCCCGCGCAGACCACCACTTCATCAAGGTGACCTCTGATCTCAGATTGTTGTGTTATTGAGTTGAGCTCTTCCACACAGATGGGAAATGATCAACAAAACCTTCAGTTATGCAGTTAAAGTCTCCCTGTAGTCAATCATTTTATCCCTTAAAGTGTGTGTGTGTGTGTGTGTTCTGCAGGATCTGGTGTTGGTGGTGATGATGTCTCTGCCGTGTGGATGGTTGTGTGCGCTGATGGGTCTGCCGCCCATGTTCGGTTACATCATCTGTGGGGTTCTGCTCGGCCCATCGGGACTCAACAGCATTAAAGTGAGCGCTGAGCATCTTCAGACACATGTGTGCACATCTAAACGTGTGTGTAATGCTGTGTTTCCTGCAGTCTATGGTTCAGGTGGAGACGTTGGGAGAGCTCGGCGTGTTCTTCACTCTCTTCGTGGTCGGGCTGGAGTTTTCACCTGAACGCCTCCACAAGGTAAAAACAGGTGTTTACCCTCGCGGGTTTGAGAAAAGAATGTATTGAAGCTGAAGGGTGGAGGAGTGTAAAGAGTCTCAGGGTAAAGTCCTGAAATGAGATCTCCAATCAGTCACTAGATTCTGTTTCCCACTTTAATAGGGACCCTCCTTATGTACAAACAGATAGATAGATAGATTGTAGGAATGAAATGTAATTTGTTCCACCACTAGATGGCGGATGGATGGATAGACAGCTCATGTGTTTTTATTGGTTAATGTTCGTTTGCTTTGATCTCCTGTGAAATTACAGATTCTAATTACAGATTCAGTGTGTGTTTGTTCATTGAGTCTTTAATGGGCTGATGGTTAGATGCACTCCCTGAGCGTCAGGTATCCTGAGCTCCTCATGGTGAAGCACACAGATGCTGCTGTTGTTGATCTTGTAGATGTGTTCAGGTGTGGAGGATCTCTCTGATGTTGATGTTGTTGATGTGTTCAGCTTTGGAGGATCTCTCTGATGTTGATGTTGTTGATGTGTTCAGGTGTGGAGGATCTCGCTGCAGGGCTCTGGGGGCCTCAGTCTGCTGATGGTGTCCGCTGGTCTGCTCTGGGGTAAGATGCTCCACCTTCAGCCCTCACAGACCGTCTTCATCTCCTGCTGTCTGTCTCTCTCCAGCACTCCACTAGTGTCTCGCTTCCTAGCCGGAGGATCCAGAGTTGAGTCCAAGGAGGGTGAGTGTGTGTGTGTGTGTGTGTGTGTTTGTTGGTCCATCCACTCACAGCTGTGGTGTGTGTATATATCAAGCTGCAACCTGCCTGTCTCTCTCTTGAATCCAACACTGAAGTGATGCAGTTCATCAACTGGCCACTAGAGACTGACTGCAAAAGAGAGTCAATCCCATAGACCCCCATGTTAAAATGCCCAACTTTACAGCAGGTGAGCTCAGGTGCATCCAGTTTCCACTGATCATCCTTGAGATGTTTCCACAACTTTATTGGAGTCCACCTGTGGTAAATTCAGTTGATGGAACATGATTTGGAAAGGCGCACACCTGTCTATTTAAGGCCCCACAGTTAACAGTGCATGTCAGAGCACAAACCGAGCCATGAAGTCCAAGGAGTTGTCTGTAGACCTCTGAGACAGGATTGTGTCGAGGCACAGATCTGGGGAAGGGTACAGAAACAGTTCTGCAACATTGAAGTTTCCAATGAGCACAGTGGCCTCCATCATCCGTAAATGGAAGAAGTGTGGAACCACCAGGCCTCTTCCTGGAGCTGAGCCATCGGGGGAGAAGGGCCTCAGTCAGGGAGGAGACCCAGAACCCGATGGTCACTCTCTCCACAGAGAAACGCTGGAGCTCTGTCAGAGGAGAACTAGTCTAGGAGAACTCCTTTCCCTCGACCCTTACTAGTCTCCCGGTTCCTCATCTTTACCTCGATCCTGACTAGTCTCCCGGTTCCTCATCTTTCCCTCGACTCCTGACTAGTCTCCCGGTTCCTCATCTATCCCTCGACCTTGACTAGTCTCCCGGTTCCTCATCTTTTCACTCGACCTTGACTAGTCTCCCGGTTCCTCATCTTTCCCTCGACCCTGACTAGTCTCCCAGTTCCTCATCTTTCCCTCGACCCTGACTAGTCTCCCGGTTCCTCATCTTTCCCTCGACCCTGACTAGTCTCCCGGTTCCTCATCTTTACCTCGATCCTGACAAGTCTCCCGGTTCCTCATCTTTACCTCGATCCTGACTAGTCTCCCGGTTCCTCATCTTTCCCTCGACCCTGACTAGTCTCCCGGTTCCTCATCTTTCCCTCGATCCTGACTAGTCTCCCGGTTCCTCATCTATCCCTCGACCTTGACTAGTCTCCCGGTTCCTCATCTTTCCCTCGATCCTGACTAGTCTCCCGGTTCCTCATCTTTCCCTCGGACTAGTCTCCCGGTTCCTCATCTTTACCTCGATCCTGACTAGTCTCCGGGTTCCTCATCTTTACCTCGATCCTGACTAGTCTCCCGGTTCCTCATCTTTCCCTCGACCTTGACTAGTCTCCCGGTTCCTCATCTTTCCCTCGACCTTGACTAGTCTCCCGGTTCCTCATCTTTCCCTCGATCCTGACTAGTCTCCCGGTTCCTCATCTATCCCTCGACCTTGACTAGTCTCCCGGTTCCTCATCTTTCCCTCGATCCTGACTAGTCTCCCGGTTCCTCATCTTTCCCTCGGACTAGTCTCCCGGTTCCTCATCTTTACCTCGATCCTGACTAGTCTCCCGGTTCCTCATCTTTACCTCGATCCTGACTAGTCTCCCGGTTCCTCATCTTTCCCTCGACCTTGACTAGTCTCCCGGTTCCTCATCTTTCCCTCGACCTTGACTAGTCTCCCGGTTCCTCATCTTTCCCTCGATCCTGACTAGTCTCCCGGTTCCTCATCTTTTCCTCGACTCCTGACTAGTCTCCCGGTTCCTCATCTTTTCCTCGACTCCTGACTAGTCTCCCGGTTCCTCATCTATCCCTCGACCTTGACTAGTCTCCCGGTTCCTCATCTTTCCCTCGACCTTGACTAGTCTCCCGGTTCCTCATCTTTCCCTCGACCTTGACTAGTCTCCCGGTTCCTCATCTTTCCCTCGACCCTGACTAGTCTCCCGGTTCCTCATCTTTCCCTCGACCTTGACTAGTCTCCCGGTTCCTCATCTTTACCTCGATCCTGACTCTCGATCCTGACTAGTCTCCCGGTTCCTCATCTATCCCTCGACCTTGACTAGTCTCCCGGTTCCTCATCTTTCCCTCGACCTTGACTAGTCTCCCGGTTCCTCATCTTTCCCTCGATCCTGACGAGTCTCTCAGTTCCTCATCTTTCCATCAATCCTTAAAATAATTCAAGGATTCACGTTTGATTATATTTATTGTAACACCACCTTTCATCGGTGTGTGTGTGTGTGCGTTGACAGGTGAGCTGGACTACAGCAGTGTTTTACTGGGAATGCTGGTCATGCAGGACGTGCAGCTCGGCCTGTTCATCGCCGTCATGCCCACATTCATTCAGGGAGGAACTGGAGACACGGACAGGTGAATCATTTTATTTATTTATTTTTATTATGCAGCAGTAACAAAGAAAAAATAAAAACAATACAAAACAGTAATGAACAATAACAGATAGGACAGGTGAATCACGGACCTCGCTGTGACACTGTAGAACTCGCGTCATATCAGTGTTGAAAACCGTTGTGCTGCTTCATATTTTTGTGGAAACCATACATTTTTTCATGAGTCTTTGATAAACGTAACAGCTTTAATTTGAAATAGAATCTTTTGTAACATTATAAACGTGACTCTTGATGAGCTGAAGTGTGTGTGTCCCAGTGTGCTGATGGGATTGATGAGCTGAAGTGTGTGTGTGTGTGTGTGTGTGTCCCAGTGTGCTGATGGGATTGATGAGCTGAAGTGTGTGTGTCCCAGGGCCAGTGTGCTCATGGGATTGATAAACTGAAGTGTGTGTGTGTGTGTGTCCCAGTGTGCTGATGGGAGCTCTGCATGTTCTGGTTCTGCTGGCTCGGGTTCTGGTGTCTCTGGCCGGTGTGCTGATGATGTGTTGGATCCTGCGCTCGCATCTGATTGGCCCGTTCTACAGGAAGCTGCACGCGGAGAGCAAAGGGAACAAGGAGATCCTAGTGCTGGGAACCAGTGCCTTCGTGTTCCTGATGCTGACGGTGAGTCTCACTCACTCACTCACTCACTCACTCACTCACTCACTCACTCACTCACACACTCACACACACACACACACACCTGAAGGGGTTTATTCTGAGATAACAACCGGCTGGATGTACATTATCCCGTTATTACACGGATACTTGCACATCAGTAAATAATTAGACACGAAATATTGATCTGAGTTGAAATATCTTATTAGGTCTTTAAACGCAAAGCTTCCGCGGACAGAGCAGTTTCAGCGGCGAGATCAGACTAGTCGGACATTTAAGAGATACGGTATACAGTCATTACACAGCATTTACCACATATAATTATGGAGATCAGAGATATTGATTCCAGATTAAACTGTTTTAAAATCGTTCCTGTTTGTATCTTATAATCCAACAGTGTACAAAACAATAGTCACAAAATGGCCGCTGCTGCGTTTTAATGAAACAAGAGAGAGCGAGTCCACGATTCTGGATGGCATAATTAAATAAATGTACACAAAATATTGATTTGACTGAGTTTTAATATTTTACTAGCCCGGATGTAAAACCGTTCCTAGCGAGTGTGTAGCGCTGATGTTGTCAGTGACCGGATGAGCCTGTGTTTCTGCTGTTATCTGGGAATAATGTAACGCTGGATGGAGCGATTGACCAATCAGAATCAAGAATTCCACAGAGCCGTGTAATAATCTGCGATATGTTCCAGGTGACCGAGTTCATGGACGTGTCGATGGAGTTGGGATGTTTCCTAGCAGGAGCGCTTCTCTCATCACAGGGTCACATGGTCACCGCTGAGGTCATGAGCTGCGCCGAACCAATCAGAGACTTCCTGGCCATCATCTTCTTCGCATCTATTGGTGAGCGGCCGGTCCTGGAGCCGAGAATTATGGGATATTAGCAGGAAATCGCAGAATCCGATCATAAATAAGCGGACTATATTGCTATCGAAGGCAGGTTTATAAATGCATAATCAAATGCAACCAAATTCTGATGGAAGTGTCTGGCGGCCGTGTGTGTGTGCGCCTGTGTGTGTGTGCGCGCGCATCTGTGTGTGTGTTTGTGTGTGCGCTTGTGTGTGTGTGTGCGTCTGTGTGTGTGGTTGTGTCTGTGTGTGTGTGCGCGCGCACGTCTGTGTGTGTGTGTGTGCGCTTGTGTGTGTGCGTCTGTGTGTGTTGTCCGCAGGGCTGCACGTGTTCCCGACCTTCGTCCTGTACGAGCTCACCATTCTGCTAGTCCTGACCTTCTCGCTGGTCATCATGAAGGTATTTTTGTTCGCATGACACTGATTTCCTGAACATGAGCATGATCATGAGTCTCGCTGTGGTTCTGTTCAGTTCCTGATGGCGGTTCTGGTTCTGTCGGCCGCGCTCCCGCCGGGCTCTCGGCACATGCGCTGGCTGGTGTCGGCAGGACTGGCTCAGGTCAGCGAGTTCTCCTTCGTCCTGGGCAGTCGCGCTCGCCGGGCCGGCATCATCTCTCGAGAGGTCAGTGTGTCCGCTACTCCCAGAATGCCCTGGTGTTTAAACCAGCATGAAAGGGCCGTCAACTAGTCTGGACAGGGTGTGCATGTGCGCCGTCAGCGCCTCACAGATTAGTGTTTTTGAAGTTTACATGGAGATGATCACGTTTTTCAAAATTTTTCAACGCTTGCACCTTGATCCTGTTTTAAAGTGTGTGTTCTCGAGCTCCAAACACTGATGTGCGAATGAACGGCCGGAACACATTAAAGTTTCTGTGTTCAGTAGAGCGGTGTCGTGTTAGCGGCCGCTAAGGTAATAACTAATGATCTTTACAATGAAAGTGAATCAATCAAAACTAACTTAATCTGGACAATAACTTTATTCTAGAGCTGCTGTAAAGCCAAACACTCTCTGTTACTGTAATCTCCTGTTATCACTGTAAAGCTGCTGTGGAACTCTATAGTGTTAAAGCGCTGTATAGATGAAGGAGACTGACTGGCGCTGGAGGAGAGAAGAGATGTCGCTGTTATTCTGAGTGCAGATTGTACAGTAATAGACCTTGCTCTCCTCCTCTTCCTCACAGGTGTATCTGCTGGTCCTCAGCGTCACCACACTCAGCCTCCTCCTGGCTCCGGTGTTGTGGAGAGCCGCTACGATCCGATGCATCCCGCGACCCGACCGGAAAACACTCACCTGAGACTCTCCAAACACTCACCTGAGACAAACACTCATCTGAGACAAACACTCATCTGAGACAAACACTCATCTGAGACAAACACTCATCTGAGACTCTCCAAACACTCACCTCTCCAAACACTCACCTGAGACTCTCCAAACACTCACCTGAGACAAACACTCATCTGAGACTCTCCAAACACTCACCTCTCCAAACACTCACCTGAGACTCTCCAAACACTCACCTGAGACAAACACTCATCTGAGACTCTCCAAACACTCACCTGAGACTCTCCAAACACTCACCTGAGACAAACACTCATCTGAGACTCTCCAAACACTCACCTCTCCAAACACTCACCTGAGACTCTCCAAACACTCACCTCTCCAAACACTCACCTGAGACTCTCCAAACACTCACCTCTCCAAACACTCACCTGAGACAAACACTCATCTGAGACTCTCCAAACACTCACCTCTCCAAACACTCACCTGAGACTCTCCAAACACTCACCTGAGACAAACACTCATCTGAGACTCTCCAAACACTCACCTGAGACAAACACTCATCTGAGACTCTCCAAACACTCACCTCTCCAAACACTCACCTGAGACTCTCCAAACACTCACCTCTCCAAACACTCACCTGAGACTCTCCAAACACTCACCTGAGACAAACACTCATCTGAGACTCTCCAAACACTCACCTCTCCAAACACTCACCTGAGACTCTCCAAACACTCACCTCTCCAAACACTCACCTGAGACTCTCCAAACACTCACCTCTCCAAACATTCACCTGAGACTCTCCAAACACTCACCTCTCCAAACACTCACCTGAGACTCTCCAAACACTCACCTGAGACTCTCCAAACACTCACCTGAGACTCTCCAAACACTCACCTGAGACTCTCCAAACACTCACCTGAGACAAACACTCATCTGAGACTCTCCAAACACTCACCTCTCCAAACACTCACCTGAGACTCTCCAAACACTCACCTCTCCAAACACTCACCTGAGACTCTCCAAACACTCACCTGAGACAAACACTCATCTGAGACTCTCCAAACACTCACCTGAGACAAACACTCATCTGAGACTCTCCAAACACTCACCTCTCCAAACACTCACCTGAGACTCTCCAAACACTCACCTCTCCAAACACTCACCTGAGACTCTCCAAACACTCACCTGAGACAAACACTCATCTGAGACTCTCCAAACACTCACCTCTCCAAACACTCACCTGAGACTCTCCAAACACTCACCTCTCCAAACACTCACCTGAGACTCTCCAAACACTCACCTCTCCAAACATTCACCTGAGACTCTCCAAACACTCACCTCTCCAAACACTCACCTGAGACTCTCCAAACACTCACCTGAGACTCTCCAAACACTCACCTGAGACTCTCCAAACACTCACCTGAGACAAACACTCATCTGAGACTCTCCAAACACTCACCTCTCCAAACACTCACCTGAGACTCTCCAAACACTCACCTCTCCAAACACTCACCTGAGACTCTCCAAACACTCACCTGAGACAAACACTCATCTGAGACTCTCCAAACACTCACCTCTCCAAACACTCACCTGAGACTCTCCAAACACTCACCTCTCCAAACACTCACCTGAGACTCTCCAAACACTCACCTCTCCAAACATTCACCTGAGACTCTCCAAACACTCACCTCTCCAAACACTCACCTGAGACTCTCCAAACACTCACCTGAGACTCTCCAAACACTCACCTGAGACTCTCCAAACACTCACCTGAGACTCTCCAAACACTCACCTGAGACAAACACTCATCTGAGACTCTCCAAACACTCACCTCTCCAAACACTCACCTGAGACTCTCCAAACACTCACCTCTCCAAACACTCACCTGAGACTCTCCAAACACTCACCTGAGACAAACACTCATCTGAGACTCTCCAAACACTCACCTGAGACAAACACTCATCTGAGACTCTCCAAACACTCACCTCTCCAAACACTCACCTGAGACTCTCCAAACACTCACCTCTCCAAACACTCACCTGAGACTCTCCAAACACTCACCTGAGACAAACACTCATCTGAGACTCTCCAAACACTCACCTCTCCAAACACTCACCTGAGACTCTCCAAACACTCACCTCTCCAAACACTCACCTGAGACTCTCCAAACACTCACCTCTCCAAACATTCACCTGAGACTCTCCAAACACTCACCTCTCCAAACACTCACCTGAGACTCTCCAAACACTCACCTGAGACTCTCCAAACACTCACCTGAGACTCTCCAAACACTCACCTGAGACTCTCCAAACACTCACCTGAGACAAACACTCATCTGAGACTCTCCAAACACTCACCTCTCCAAACACTCACCTGAGACTCTCCAAACACTCACCTCTCCAAACACTCACCTGAGACTCTCCAAACACTCACCTGAGACAAACACTCATCTGAGACTCTCCAAACACTCACCTCTCCAAACACTCACCTGAGACTCTCCAAACACTCACCTCTCCAAACACTCACCTGAGACTCTCCAAACACTCACCTCTCCAAACACTCACCTCTCCAAACATTCACCTGAGACTCTCCAAACACTCACCTCTCCAAACACTCACCTGAGACTCTCCAAACACTCACCTGAGACTCTCCAAACACTCACCTGAGACTCTCCAAACACTCACCTGAGACTCTCCAAACACTCACCTGAGACAAACACTCATCTGAGACTCTCCAAACACTCACCTCTCCAAACACTCACCTGAGACTCTCCAAACACTCACCTCTCCAAACACTCACCTGAGACTCTCCAAACACTCACCTGAGACAAACACTCATCTGAGACTCTCCAAACACTCACCTCTCCAAACACTCACCTGAGACTCTCCAAACACTCACCTCTCCAAACACTCACCTGAGACTCTCCAAACACTCACCTCTCCAAACATTCACCTGAGACTCTCCAAACACTCACCTCTCCAAACACTCACCTGAGACTCTCCAAACACTCACCTGAGACTCTCCAAACACTCACCTCTCCAAACACTCACCTGAGACTCTCCAAACACTCACCTCTCCAAACACTCACCTCTCCAAACACTCACCTGAGACTCTCCAAACACTCACCTGAGACTCTCCAAACACTCACCTGAGACTCTCCAAACACTCACCTGAGACTCTCCGGAGACGCTCACGGCAAACTAATGCATCATATTGATGCAGTGAGAAACACAAGGGCAGATGATCAAGTACAGCATTAAAGCATCAGTTCACTTCAGAATTAAAATCTCCTGATAATTTACTCTCCCACACGTCATCCAAGATGTTCATGTCTTTCTCTCTTCAGTCCAGAAGAAATTAAGGTTTTTGAGGAAAACACTCCAGGATTTTCTCCATATAGTGACTTCAATGGGGTCCAACGGGTCGAAGGTCCAGATTTGAGTTTCAGTGTGGCGCATCACAGCTCGTGCAAGACCAGCATTAGTGGTTATAAAAGTATATAAATGTGTATTTTGTTATAAATGTCCGCTGGTTTGTCTAGATCAGACTCTTATTCCTCGGCTGGATCGTGTCGAGACTCTGAAGCTGCACTGAAACTCACATCTGGACCTTCGACCCGTTGGACCCCATTGAAGTCACTATAAAATCCTGGAATGTTTTCCTCAAAAACATCTTGGATGACGTGTGGGAGAGTAAATTATCAGGAGATTTTAATTCTGAAGTGAACTACTCCTATAATATATTCACGCACAACTTTTCTAATGTGTCTTAATGTCTGCTATAATATGTTCTGTATGACCAAACGTTATTTATTTGTGTAATGCGTGCCTTGAAATGATCCGATGTGAAGCAGTTCTGTGTTAAACTCTTGCTCACGGTGGCGGTCTCACGTTACTCACAGATGAACTGAATTATGAATCATTCCTCGGGACTGTTGATTCTCTCTAGGAGCAAAACATACCATTAAAAACTTCACTTCAGTGTGTTTCTGCTTCTGGTGTGCAATGACTGAACCACAGGAGTTCAGCGTTCAGATAAAAAGTAAAAAAAGACATAGAAAGTCATAATATAAATTTTTGCTGTCATAATTTTGACTTTTTAATCTCATAATAATAACTTGGTATGTTAATAATTATGACTTTTTATCTCATAATTAAGTTTTAGTGTTATAATTTCAACTTTTTTATCTCATAATAATGACTTTGTATGTCATAATTACATTTTAAGATGCTAATTTTTACTGTCATTTCACCTTTTTAATCTCATAATTAAGACTTTTCTCATAATAATGGCAGTATGTTCATAGTTATGATTTTTGTATCTCATATGTATGACTTCTCTCATAATAATGATTACTAGTAAGTTATTATGAACTGAGTAAGTAATTATGAGACAAAAATTCATAATTATGAACATTATGTCAATTGAATTTTAATGTCATAATTTCAGTGTTTTAAATCTCATAATTATTCTGCATTTCATAATGACAGTATGTTCATAATTATGACTATCTTACATTTATGACTTAGTATGTCATAATTCAATTTCATATTTTTTAATCTCATAATTATGCCTTATCTCATAATAATTGACTTTTTCCCTCATATTTATGACTTGCGTTATATAATCTTAATTATATTTTTATGTCATAATTTTGACTCTTTTTTTGGTTGTTGTCATAATTAAGATTTACCAAAGCATGATTTGTTTTTTATTCTGTGGCAGAAACAGAAGCCAGGCGTAGCCTACACACACAGAGCCAACATTATGGTCAAACTTGTTTTAAAATGCCTTTCATCCAGCAGTGTAAATGTCAACCTGCATTTTAAAAATGCCATAATGTTGGATCTGTGTGTGTGTGTGTGTGTGTGTGAGAGTTACAGACATGTTTCCACATGCCTAATCCTGCCTTCACGTGCTCTCGGAAACTTCCCACTTCTGAAGTCGTGATTATGAGTTTGAGAAGGGCGTTCATGTCCAATGTTTAACTCGGAAACTAGTATCACGATAGTTCCGATAGCACGTGAAGACAGCAGAATAATACCAGACCACAGAGTCAGAGACTTTTAACCAGGTCAGTAACGACAGGGGCTCATTTGCGTGTTATTAACATACAGATAATTATCATTACATCCATAACTAAATTGAGCTTTGATTTATATACAGGCTTCTTGAGTAAAATTGATAGCTGAATAATTAACAACAAATGCAAAGTTCAGACCGAGTGGTGTGCGAGTCGCGAATGAATCATTCTGTTAATGATTCATTCGAATCGGTTCCCTAACCCTAAACACCTGACTGTGGCCTTATACAAGTTACTTACTATATTAACCATATCTTAACATGATCATATACAACTTATTAGGTTTCCTTCACACTGATAGAGCTTCCAGACTTTTTTTTTTTGCCATATCTTTTTTGCCAAATGTTAATAACACCGTTATAATAGTAAAAAAAAAAAATTTCAAACAAGCTTCATTAGCATGGCTGTGTATCACAATGTTGCCAATTGCCAAAGGATTAACATATTCCATGTTTAACTAGTAATGCTGCGTCCCAATTCGCATACTATCCGTCCTAAATAGTATTCGAAAATAGAATTAGTACGTCCCAAATCGTAGTGTGTTGAAATGAGTGTACCAAAGAGACCCGGATGGTCTACTATATCCGGTCAGAATCCGAAGTGCAGATCGATGCGCACTCTTAACGGCTGATATTGCCCACAACCCATCGCGCGTTGGACGAGGATTCGGTTAGAACTACAAACACGAATGAAAAGTGTTCAAAAACTACAGACATGGAGGACGCGCGAGTCCGACGGTTATGTAGAGAGGTTTAGATAAAGGGGTTTGAGTGATTAATTATCAGTATCTAACCTGACGAAAATGTATTTATTCAATGTTGTCCACATTATATTGCATCTGCAGCAGCATTGTGAACTTTTGCAAAGATACGTTTAGCCATTAACTTTTAAATGCATTATTATTCAAATTCCAAACACATGAGGAGAGTCTCCGCATGAAAGACCCATGACTGGCAGATGAACGTGCGACAACAATTCTCTCCGAAATGGTAAGAAGTTATATTAGATTGAATGGAGGATTTTAACTGTGACGAGATGATTGACAGGGCAGTTTACGGTGATAGGATGCACGCGACAGATCTGTCCGTTAAAGACGACGAAGTAGTATGTCCCAAAGCTTGCCTACTCTTTTGCTACACACTCAAAAGTATGTACTTTTTCTTCACAAAAAGAGTACATACTTTTAGGGCGTAGTATAAGTAGGCGAATTGGGACGCAGCATAACTGTGGCGAAAATCCTGGTTGTGATGACTCGAGTGAATCACTGATTCGTTTATGAACCGATTCGCTGAGAAGACTCGGGTTTCCCAGTGGAGTTGTGAATGCGCGCTGACGTCACACCGCGTGTATCCAATCAGGGCGCGCGCTCACGGGAGGCCGCCAAGCTCAGTTTGACTGACTGCTGTGTGTGTAATAGCTGAAGTAGCTCGCAGATAAACACACACTTTTATCAAACTAACTGTAAATATCCGCGCGAGATATGACGCGGATGTGAGCGGGATAGTTAAGGTAAGAGGAATCAGCGTATGTTAGGTAGTTTGCGTGTGTGTGTGAGGTAAGTGGAAGCGTTAGCTCGCTAGGTTAGGTTAGCTTAGCGTTAGCAGCGTCGAGCTAACGCGAACAACAGCGCTAGGATCGCGATGCGATGATGATTCGCGTCGCTCTCCGAACTGAAGCTGCTCATCCGAACAGCCCGTTTTTAAAAGTTTATAATCATGACATAAATACGTAGAAATTTTGACAGCCTCATTCAGATATGTAATAATTATAACTTTTCATGTGAATAAAACATAATTAAGATTTACTAAAGCATATTTCTCTAATGTGGTGGAAACGGACTTCCATACAATTGAGCTCAGAAAAGTGCAACTTCTTTTTGTTGTTGTTGTTTTGTTGTTTTCATAAATATTAATCTTAGTCCAATAAACATGGAGGTGAGTTAATTAAACATGCATTATGTAAGTTAATAATATCTGACTGCTGCTCACTGTAATCTTGAATCAGAATAACCTCCCTCACTGATGACGTGTTTACTGGCGCGAGGGCGGGGCTATAACCTGTCACTCACATGAGATCAGCCAATAGCAAACCACAACCATCCAATCAGTTCCCCACAGACACAATCAAGCCCCGCCCACGTGTTCTTGCTCCAGAAGCGCTTCACTCGATAAACGACACAATAGAGGAGAGAAGACCAGTGTAACGCCACTTTCATGACGAGTTTATCATCTGTGTTTTGTGTTTCAGCAGATCTGCCGTCTCAGAGCGAAGACTGGCCACACGCTCAGCTCTCCATCATGGCTAACGATGTAAGAAACACACGCTTCACACACAGTATTAGACACCCACACACGTGTGTTTATTGTAGCCCATATTTCCCTGTCCAGACTAGTTGACGGTTATGCTTTACATATCTCGTTTGCATTGAGGTTCACAGGGGAAATGATGTATGATTTGACATCTAACAGCTCAGAGTCATTCCTGCTGGATATTAAGATTAATTCAGCCACTGTAACACATACTGTATGTGCTGATATTTAGGGATGCACCGATATGAAAATAACACAATTTAATGTTATTAAACACAAGCATCCGCAAAGGAACGAACGGCTCATGTTGATGTAATGATTCCAGCAGTTTTGCCGATTATAATCTCAGAGAAGCTCTTTTATAAGATCATAATCTCTCCATCTCTGATCCTCAGGCTGGACTCAAAGAAACGAATGGAGAGATAAAGCTGTTTGTCAACCAGACTCTGAGTCCGGGGAAGCGTGAGTACACCCTGAGCCCAGTGCATGATGGGTAACGGCCGCTGGGGTTCGTAGATCAGCGTCTGTCAGTTACCAGAGAACATACAAGTCTGAGCTCTGGAATAAACATTCACAGCACAATAATCAGGATACAAAACTGTGGTCTAAACATTATTACTGTTAAGAGTCTCGCAGTATAAAGTTACATCCGATGACATCACTGGTCAAAATATTGTTTTAATATCTTTTATCAGGGATACATGAAGTTGATCAAAAGTGACATTTAGTTAAAAATAATGTTTGATGATTTTTCTTAATATGATCTAGCTAGTCGACAGCTACTCAAACTACCGTGTGTGTAAAAAATAATTACATTAATATATGATACTAATATATTATTACAATATAATGCAATTATTGATGTATATATAAGTTTTTAATGCTAATAATGTGATACCACATATACTACTGTTCAAAAGTTTCGGGTAAGATTAAATAATAAATAAATAAAAATTTATTCATCAAGGATGCATTAATTTGATCCAAAGTGACTTTTATAATGTTACAAAAGATTATATTTCAGATAAATGCTGTTCTTTTGAACTTTATATTCATCAAAGAATCATGAAAGAAATATATATATAACAGTTTCCACTAAAATACGAAGCTGTTTTCAACATTGATAATAATCATAAATGTGTCTTGATCATCAGATCCTCATATTAGAGTGATTTCTGAAGGATCATGTGACACTGAAGACTGGAGTAATGATGCTGAACATTCAGCTTTGATCACAGGAATAAATTACACTTTACTGTATATTCACATAGAAAACAGATGATTTACATTATAATAATATTTCACATATTTTCACAGAGAATCGTTCACTAAATGTTACCGACCGCAAACTTCTAAACTGTAATCTCTGTAAAGCTAGTAAACACTCGGAGATCAGTGATGTCAGCTCTGTGATGGTGATCGACTGTCAGCTCTTCTAGATGTAGAGCAGCGGAGGAAGACATTACATTCATGCATGCGTTACTCATCACAGCTGATCTAACAACTCCTGACCAGCAGAATATTAATGATGTGTGTGTGTGTGTGTGTGTGTGTGTGTGTGTGTGTGTGTGTGTGTGTGCTGCAGCTGCAGGTGTGCTGTCGTTCCTGACTGTTCATCCGGCGTCCATCTCTGCGGTGAAACAGATCCTGCCTAAAACACTCACCGGCGCTCATGTGCTGCCACATGTGGTGAGTCTCGCAGTCACACACACACAAACACACACTGCATGAGGTAAGAGTCTCGCAGTCACACACACACACACACTGCATGTGGTAAGAGTCTCGCAGTCACACACACACACACACACACACACTGCATGAGGTAAGAGTCTCGCAGTCACACACACACACAAACAAACACACACACACACACACACACACACACTGCATGTGGTGAGTCTCGCAGTCACACACACACACAAACAAACACACACACACACTGCATGTGGTGAGTCTCGCAGTCACACACACACACAAACAAACACACACACACACTGCATGTGGTGAGTCTCGCAGTCACACACACAATCACACACACACACACACACTGCATGTGGTAAGAGTCTCGCAGTCACACACACACACACACACACACACACTGCATGAGTTAAGAGTCTCGCAGTCACACACACAAACAAACACACACACACACACACTGCATGTGGTGAGTCTCGCAGTCACACACAAAATCACACACACACACACACACTGCATGTGGTAAGAGTCTCGCAGTCACACACACACACACACACACAAACACACACTGCATGAGGTAAGAGTCTCGCAGTCACACACACACACAAACAAACACACACACACACACACACACACACACTGCATGTGGTGAGTCTCGCAGTCACACACAAAATCACACACACACACACACACACTGCATGTGGTAAGAGTCTCGCAGTCACACACACACACACACACACAAACACACACTGCATGTGGTAAGAGTCTCGCAGTCACACACACACACACACACACACACACACACACACTGCATGTGGTAAGAGTCTCACAGTCACACACACACACAAACAAACACACACACACACACACACACTGCATGTGGTAAGAGTCTCGCAGTCACACACACACACACACACACACACACACACACACTGCATGTGGTAAGAGTCTCGAGGTCACACACACAAACACACACTGCATGTGGTAAGAGTCTCGCAGTCACACACACACACACACACACACACTGCATGTGGTAAGAGTCTCGCAGTCACACACACACACACACACACTTCCCTCGCACGCTGTAACACATCTTTCCCTCGCGGGTCATTTTATTTTATTTACCCTTAAATTACTAGATTTGATCAATAAATAATAAATAAATAGTAATTTAAGCACATTCCTCACATTCTTTCAACTTGAATTCAAAATAACTCACAATTTCATGCATAACTCTTTTAATTCAGCTCTAAATATCTTACACTGGGAGTCTTTGACCTCTTGTGGAATATAATAATAACACATGATATTTGATGCCTCTAGATGGGCTTATAGCTCTATATGGAGCAGAGGAGCTGTTCCGCTGGGTCCTAAAGCCAGTTTCTCTTCAGTGTGCGCTCACACACACATCTACACATTATACACTCATCTTCAAGTGTGTGGAGTCCTGGAGTCTTGGGCCGCTCTGATGAACACTCAACTGATTAATCATTTAAAAAACAAAAAATGAGTCTGGGGTCAAAATGCCCCGAGGGAAGGATGAGTTAATGAAGCATGAGCAGTCACATGACCACACTCGCTGGCCCCGCCCACTGGGTCTCAGTGGCGTAAAGCCCTCCATTAACATTGTGTGAGGTGACCCGTGAGAGTGTGTAAGCGGATCACAGAACCCTGCAGTCAGCGGGATTAGCCTCTTCTTCACCATCTTCCTCATCATCATCCTCTTACTGACAGCGACACACTCGTCTGGAGAAATGAGCACAGCCGCAGAATACACTCACTTGTGATTGTGATATTCTGGATGTTCTGATCCAATCTGACCTGTAATGCCTGAATCATAATCATAATCATAATCACACACTGTTGGCTGAGTCTGGTTTCTCCGTTTGGTGTCTGACGGAGTTTCGGCTCCACTGTCGCCTCTGGCTTTTGTTAATTTAATATTCAACATCATTATTGATCTCCTGCACTGACAGCATTATATGAGAACTGAACTGAACTATATATGAGCTAAATTAATAACTTTATTACAACAGAAATGAAGCATCACTGAACTGACTTAAGCTGGACTGAGACGCTCTTCTCTTCTGGAAACACACTCTGCTGCATTATTCTCCTGTTATCTCTGTAACGCTGAGTGTGACTGTGTTCCCGCAGGTGATGGGAACCCCTCAGAGGACGGTCCTGTTACCCGGCCCGCGCTCGCCCCACACACACTTCCACACGCCACAGACCCAGAACACACTCGAGTGCTCGCCCTGGTCCGCGGGGTAAGTTGGCCCACAGCGTCTGTGATGATCCTGTGAGCGCCGGGGGACAGCGGACGGGAAATACGCTCAAAAATGGGATTAAACAACTACAACAACACTGGTTTGATGCAAAGTCAGGCCAAACGTCTGTGATTCTGTGCCAGTATGTCTTTAAAATAGTATAAAAATAGAATTAAAATTATCATTAGTACTAAATAGAAAGTTACTTATTTGCATTATTTAAACTGCTATTTAATGTTACAATAATAAGTTAATGTAAAATAAAATAAAATAGATTTGTAAAAAAAAAAAAAAAAAAAAAAAAAATGCAATACAATACTAATATTTATTTCATTTTCAAACTAACAAAAATAGAAATGCCGGTTTGCTGTGGTTGATTGTGGAGCAGGCCAAACTTCTGTGATTCTGTATCAATATCTATAAAATAGTATAAAAATTAAAAAAAATTGTATTATTACTAAAAAAAAAAAAAACTTACTTGCATTATTTAAATTATTATTTAATGTTACAATAATAAATTAATGTAAAAATAAAAATGTATAATATAATACTAATTTTTATTTCATTTTTAAACAAACAAAAATAAAAAATCCCGGTTTGCTGTGGTTGAGTGTATCAGTATGTCTATAAAATAGCAAAAAAATTGTATAAAAAAAATATTTAAAAATGATTATTAATTATATTATATATTAGTATGACTATAAATGAATACTTATATATTATTGCTAAATATATATATATTTTTTAGGGCTGTCAAATGATTAATCACGATTAATCACATCCAAAATAAAAGTTTTTTTTACATAATATATGTGGGTGTAGTGTGTATAATTATTTTGTATATATAAATACACACGTCACACATGCATGTATATTTAAGAAAAAAATATTATTTATATATAAAATATTTATATATAATATAAATTATATGTAAATCTATATACAGTATATACATGAAAATATTTCTTAAATATATACAAGCATGTGTGTGTATTTATATATAGAAAATAATTATACACAGTGCACCCACATATATTATGTAAAAAAACC
>NW_026606588.1:365000-455000 GCF_029890125.1 Rhinichthys klamathensis goyatoka
GCGGTCAGTCACACACACACACACACACACATCTCCCCCGAACGAGGCGGTCAGTCACACACACACACACACACATCTCCCCGAACGAGGCGGTCAGTCACACACACACACACACACACACATCTCCCCGAACGAGGCAGGCAGTCTCACACACACACACACACATCTCCCCGAACGAGGCGGTCAGTCACACACACACACACACACATCTCCCCCGAACGAGGCGGTCAGTCACACACACACACACACACACACATCTCCCCGAACGAGGCAGGCAGTCTCACACACACACACACACATCTCCCCGAACGAGGCGGTCAGTCACACACACACACACACACATCTCCCCGAACGAGGCGGTCAGTCACACACACACACACACACACACATCTCCCCGAACGAGGCAGGCAGTCTCACACACACACACACACATCTCCCCGAACGAGGCGGTCAGTCACACACACACACACACACATCTCCCCGAACGAGGCGGTCAGTCACACACACACACACATCTCCCTGAACGAGGCGGTCAGTCACACACACACACACACACATCTCCCCCGAACGAGGCGGTCAGTCACACACACACACACACACATCTCCCCGAACGAGGCGGTCAGTCACACACACACACACACACACACACAAACACACTCTTGCTTGCTGTCAATCACAAGCCACGTTTCCATTACAGGTGTGTGACCCTGGACCACAAAACCAGTCACAAGGGTCAATTTTTAAAAAATGTATTTATTTATAGAGAGATTTATACGTCATGTGAAAGCTGAATACACGAGCGCTCCACTGATGTGAGGTCTGTGAGGATTGGAGAATATTTGGAATGAAAATCTGGAATCTGAGGATGCAGAAAAATCTAAACTCTTTTAAAGTTGTCAATTTATGTTCGTGATTTTGCTGCATCCTCTCACGAAAATACATTTGTTATATATTTACGGTAGGAAATTAATCTATAAAATATCTTGATGGAACATGATCCTGATCATACGGCGCCATCTTTAAAGAACGATCGCCGTTTACGTACACCATGTGACCTGTGAATGTGCGAACACTGCAGAGACACAGCTCGCCTGACTCGTGTGATTGGTCCTCCAGCACGTGTACGACCAGAAGAACATCCGCAGACGGGTTTACGACGCGCTCAACGTCCTGATGGCCATGAACATCATCTCCAAAGACAAGAAGGAGATCAAGTGGATCGGGTTCCCCACTAACTCTGCGCAGGAGTGTGAGGATCTGGAGGTCAGTCTCTGAAGCCACACATTTACATTCTCATCAGTTCTTGCTTTCCCGGGAATCGAACCCATGACCGTGGCGTTGCAAGCGCCGATGCTTCTGCTAGCGCTGCACGATTAATCGCACTTTAATGGAGTGGGCTTATGGCGAGTATGAAGTGGCGATGCTGTGATTGTCAGTTATGTGCAGCGTGTCAGTGAAGCACGGCTCAGGAAACACGGCTCACTCTGAAAGCACCGCGAGTTCCAGTCGCTTATAACGAGCAAAAGCAACAGATCAAACATCTTTCCAGACATGAGACGCATTTATGAACCTCTTGTGCAACTAAAGACGACATTTAATAACACGCTTTTACTCCAAACTCACTTCATCAGGACAGCTGAGCTCGTCCTCCTGTGAGATGATGCGCTTCTCACACAGAATACGGCAGTCGTGTGTTTATTACTCATGTTTCATCACAGCGTTTCAGTCTTCTGTTTATTCAGACACAGAGAGTGTGATGCCATAGAGATTCCCTGGAATGATGCGTGTTATTGTACTTCTGCGGCGGGGCATATGTGGTGTGTGTGTGTGTGTGTGTGTGTGAGACGTCCTCTGGTGTGTGTGCGTGTGTGTGTGTGTGTGAGACGCCCTCTGGTGTTCAGAGGGATATGTGGTGTGTGTGTGTGAGTGTGTGTGAGACGCCCTCTGGTGTGTGTGAGTGTGTGTGAGATGTCCTCTGGTGTGTGTGAGTGTGTGTGAGACGCCCTCTGGTGTGTGTGAGTGTGTGTGAGATGTCCTCTGGTGTGTGTGAGACGCCCTCTGGTGTTCAGAGGGATATGTGGTGTGTGTGTGTGAGTGTGTGTGAGATGTCCTCTGGTGTGTGTGAGTGTGTGTGAGACGCCCTCTGATGTTCAGAGGGATATGTGGTGTGTGTGTGTGAGTGTGTGTGAGATGTCCTCTGGTGTGTGTGAGTGTGTGTGAGACGCCCTCTGGTGTGTGTGAGTGTGTGTGAGATGTCCTCTGGTGCGTGTGAGTGTGTGTGAGACGCCCTCTGGTGTTCAGAGGGATATGTGGTGTGTGTGTGTGAGTGTGTGTGAGATGTCCTCTGGTGTGTGTGAGTGTGTGTGAGACGCCCTCTGATGTTCAGAGGGATATGTGGTGTGTGTGTGTGAGTGTGTGTGAGATGTCCTCTGGTGTGTGTGAGTGTGTGTGAGACGCCCTCTGGTGTGTGTGAGTGTGTGTGAGATGTCCTCTGGTGCGTGTGAGTGTGTGTGAGACGCCCTCTGGTGTTCAGAGGGAGCATTTACTACGATCAGCCGCTGCACTGACAAACTGTGCATAATATAATCTCAGCCTCTGCCGAGTCGCGTGCGGTTCCATTGCGATTAATCGTGCGGCGCTGACACACAGCTGTGTTCATGAGTGAGTGTTTCATCTGTGTGTGTCCTGAAGGTCGAGCGGCAGCGGCGACTCGAGAGAATCAAACACAAGCAGTCTCAGCTGCAGGAGCTCATTCTGCAGGTACATCGCATCACTTCCTGTCTGTCAGAACTCTGCTTTTAAATATACAATATACATATATTCATCGCATCACTTCCTGTCTGTCAGAACTCTGCTTTTATATATATATATTTTTTGTGTGTATATATAAATACACACACATGAATGTATATATTTAAGAAAAATGTATTTATAATATAAATTATGTATAAATATATATACAGTATATACATGCACATTTTTCTTATACATGCATTTGTGTGTATTTATATATACAAAATAATTATACACAGCACACACACACACATATTATGTAAACACAAACTTTTATTTTGAATATATATATATATATATATATATTTTGCTGTTAATGATTTTTTTTATTCCCCGATATTTTGACCACAATTAAGCACATTTAAGTCCCAAATTAAAAATAAAATCCAATAACAAATAAACGAATATTGTTTTGTATAAAGACTTTTTTTTTAAATGCACATTTTCACCTAATTGAATCCCTAATTGTTTATTACAGATGTCTTATTTAAATTGTGAAGAATGATTTTATATATACGTGTATGTATGTGTGTATATATATAAATTTTTTAATTAATTTTTTAAATAAAACCAAGTCTATGTACTTTCTTTTGATTTTTCCCATATAAATGAATGGGCAACTATGGAAAAACCAGTTTGCTTTTCCGTGCTCATGATGATGTTGATGATGATGATTCCTGATGATGATTATGATGATGATGATGATTCCTGATGATGATGGTGATGATTATGATGATGATGATGATTCCTGTACGTCTCGTTTCTCCTGATTTCCAGCAAATCGCGTTTAAGAACCTGGTGCAGCGCAACCGTCAGGCGGAGCGTCAGAGCAAGAGCTCTCCGTCTCCAAACACACTCATCCACCTGCCCTTCATCATCATCAACACCAGCAAGAGGACCGTCATCGACTGCAGCATCTCCAACGACAAGTGTGTGTGTGTGTGTGTGTGTGTGTGTGAGAGAGCGCGCGACGCCTCCTCTGCTTTAAACTGAAGCCTGAACACGAAATCTTTTAACCCGACCCGTATATTGTAAGCCCGACCCCGAGGTCCGTTTCTCACAGTAAATACCTTGGAATATGCAATATGCTGTATTTTATGATTGCTTGCAATGATAATTAAACAAATACATGTCCAAACAGCGTTTCCCGAAGGCACAGACTCACACGAGACTCTGCTGTGGTTGAACAGGGAAACAGTCTCTAATTCCTCTGGAACTCGAACATTAAACTTCAAAACAAAGTTGGCGCAGTTGCACAAATATATATAAACATATCCTTCTCCACACGAGTTATGGAGGAAGAGAACCGCATCGAGAGGTGATGTTCAGCGTCCTCCTCTGAGTGTGTGTGTGTGTGACTGGAATAGTGCGCGCGGGAACACATGCGCAAAACAGTGGATATAAAATGATATATGATCAAATAAAAATGATTCATATATCATTTATACAAAACTAGGGCTGGGACAAAACATGATGTGCTCCCGCGCGCACTATTACAGTCACACACACACACACTCAGAGGAGGACGGCGGCGCTGAGACTGAGCATGTGCTTCTCTCTCGCGTGCTTCAACACAGCTAGCATACGCCACGCTAACTATACATGTGTAGGCTAGAGCCTGTATAGCTTTTATTAGTTACGAACCCGAGGCTATTCGTTAAACATTAACCCGAACCCGACCCGAAACCTGTGAGTTTCTCGGGTAGCAGACCTCTAGTGTGTGTGTGTGTGTGTGTGTGTGTGTGAGCTTGTCCCGCTCTGACGCTCGTGTCTCCGCAGGTTTGAGTACCTTTTTAACTTCGACAGCATGTTTGAGATCCACGATGACGTGGAGGTTCTGAAGCGCCTGGGTCTGGCGTTCGGCCTGGAGTCGGGTCGCTGTAACCCGGAGCAGCTGAAGATCGCCAGAACCCTCGTTCCCAAAGCCCTGCAGCCGTACCTCACAGGTCAGTGTGTGTGTGTGTGTGTGAGATCGCCAGAACCCTCGTTCCCAAAGCCCTGCAGCCGTACCTCACAGGTCAGTGTGTGTGTGTGTGTGTGAGATCGCCAGAACCCTCGTTCCCAAAGCCCTGCAGCCGTACCTCACAGGTCAGTGTGTGTGTGTGTGTGTGTGTGTGTGTGTGTGTGTGTGAGAGATCGCCAGAACCCTCGTTCCCAAAGCCCTGCAGCCGTACCTCACAGGTCAGTGTGTGTGTGTGTGTGTGTGTGTGTGTGTGTGTGTGTGTGAGAGATCGCCAGAACCCTCGTTCCCAAAGCCCTGCAGCCGTACCTCACAGGTCAGAGGAGTGTGTGTGTGTGTGTGTGTGTGTGTGTGAGATCGCCAGAACCCTCGTTCCCAAAGCCCTGCAGCCGTACCTCACAGGTCAGAGGAGTGTGTGTGTGTGTGTGTGTGTGTGTGAGAGATCGCCAGAACCCTCGTTCCCAAAGCCCTGCAGCCGTACCTCACAGGTCAGAGGAGTGTGTGTGTGTGTGTGTGTGTGTGTGAGAGATCGCCAGAACCCTCGTTCCCAAAGCCCTGCAGCCGTACCTCACAGGTCAGAGGAGTGTGTGTGTGTGTGTGTGTGTGTGTGAGAGATCGCCAGAACCCTCGTTCCCAAAGCCCTGCAGCCGTACCTCACAGGTCAGTGTGTGTGTGTGTGTGTGTGTGTGTGTGTGTGTGTGTGTGTGTGTGTGTGTGTGTGTGAGAGATCGCCAGAACCCTCGTTCCCAAAGCCCTGCAGCCGTACCTCACAGGTCAGAGGAGTGTGTGTGTGTGTGTGTGTGTGTGTGAGATCGCCAGATCGCCAGAACCCTCGTTCCCAAAGCCCTGCAGCCGTACCTCACAGGTCAGAGGAGTGTGTGTGTGTGTGTGTGTGTGTGTGTGTGTGTGTGTGTGTGTGTGTGTGTGTGTGTGTGTGTGTGTGTGTGTGTGTGTGAGATCGCCAGAACCCTCGTTCCCAAAGCCCTGCAGCCGTACCTCACAGGTCAGTGTGTGTGTGTGTGTGTGTGTGTGTGTGTGTGTGTGTGTGTGTGTGTGTGTGTGTGTGTGTGTGTGTGTGTGTGAGAGATCGCCAGAACCCTCGTTCCCAAAGCCCTGCAGCCGTACCTCACAGGTCAGAGGAGTGTGTGTGTGTGTGTGTGTGTGTGTGTGTGTGTGTGTGTGAGAGATCGCCAGAACCCTCGTTCCCAAAGCCCTGCAGCCGTACCTCACAGGTCAGAGGAGTGTGTGTGTGTGTGTGTGTGTGTGTGTGTGTGTGTGAGATCGCCAGAACCCTCGTTCCCAAAGCCCTGCAGCCGTACCTCACAGGTCAGAGGAGTGTGTGTGTGTGTGTGTGTGTGTGTGTGTGTGTGTGAGAGATCGCCAGAACCCTCGTTCCCAAAGCCCTGCAGCCGTACCTCACAGGTCAGAGGAGTGTGTGTGTGTGTGTGTGTGTGTGTGTGTGTGTGTGAGAGATCGCCAGAACCCTCGTTCCCAAAGCCCTGCAGCCGTACCTCACAGGTCAGAGGAGTGTGTGTGTGTGTGTGTGTGTGTGTGTGTGTGTGAGAGAGATCGCCAGAACCCTCGTTCCCAAAGCCCTGCAGCCGTACCTCACAGGTCAGAGGAGTGTGTGTGTGTGTGTGTGTGTGTGTGTGTGTGTGTGTGTGTGTGTGTGTGTGTGTGTGTGTGTGTGTGTGTGTGTGTGTGTGTGTGTGAGAGATCGCCAGAACCCTCGTTCCCAAAGCCCTGCAGCCGTACCTCACAGGTCAGAGGAGTGTGTGTGTGTGTGTGTGTGTGTGTGTGAGATCGCCAGAACCCTCGTTCCCAAAGCCCTGCAGCCGTACCTCACAGGTCAGAGGAGTGTGTGTGTGTGTGTGTGTGTGTGTGTGTGAGAGATCGCCAGAACCCTCGTTCCCAAAGCCCTGCAGCCGTACCTCACAGGTCAGAGGAGTGTGTGTGTGTGTGTGTGTGTGAGAGATCGCCAGAACCCTCGTTCCCAAAGCCCTGCAGCCGTACCTCACAGGTCAGAGGAGTGTGTGTGTGTGTGTGTGTGTGTGTGTGTGTGTGAGAGAGATCGCCAGAACCCTCGTTCCCAAAGCCCTGCAGCCGTACCTCACAGGTCAGAGGAGTGTGTGTGTGTGTGTGTGTGTGTGTGTGTGTGTGTGTGTGTGAGATCGCCAGAACCCTCGTTCCCAAAGCCCTGCAGCCGTACCTCACAGGTCAGAGGAGTGTGTGTGTGTGTGTGTGTGTGTGTGTGTGTGTGAGAGAGATCGCCAGAACCCTCGTTCCCAAAGCCCTGCAGCCGTACCTCACAGGTCAGAGGAGTGTGTGTGTGTGTGTGAGAGATCGCCAGAACCCTCGTTCCCAAAGCCCTGCAGCCGTACCTCACAGGTCAGAGGAGTGTGTGTGTGTGTGTGTGTGTGTGAGAGAGAGAGAGAGAGAGAGAGAGAGAGAGAGAGAGAGAGAGAGTGTGTGTGTGTGTGTGTGTGTGAGAGAGAGAGAGAGAGAGAGAGAGAGAGTGTGTGTGTGTGAGAGAGAGAGAGAGAGTGTGTGTGTGTGTGTGTGTGTGAGAGAGTGAGAGTGTGTGTGTGTGTGTGCTGACCTTCTTGAGTGTTTATCTGTTGTAGAGATGGCGCAGGGTGCCGTTAACCAGCTGATCGGGAAGCTTTCCCACGTGGCCACGTGAGTATCACATGATCTCCAACATGATGTTTTTAAGTCGATCAGTGTATTATTGACGTGTGTGTGTGAGTGTGTGTAGTGTAAGTGAACATGAGCTGTTCTGATCCGTCAGAGACCGAGGCCCGTCCAGCTCAAACGGGTCCCGAAACGAGACGCCATCATCACACATGGAGGATGAAGAAGATGATGACGAGGAAGAAGACTTTGATGAAGATGATGATGATGATGATGATTAGCGGTTCTGATTGGATGGATTTGCTTCAGCTCCAGAACCGGTGATATTATGCAGATTCCCTTTGGTTTGCCCAGTTCTTGTTTGAAACTCAATATTGTGATCCTGCTGTGAGGATTCCTCAAATGCTTCCCATAATTCTGCAGCTCAGTGTGAGATCAGCTTATGAGCAGATGAGCTCCTCTGATCGTCTTTCCTGCAGAACTCAGAGTTGCAGAGGCTCTCCCACTGGTGGCTGAGGGGAGTTGTGGTGTGATGTCATAGGCAGCTATTTTTGATATCGGGGCGTTTGGCGTGAGCTTTGATGACCTTGAGAACATGAGATCACAACTCAAACGTCCAGCCCTTTTTGTACAATGTAACAAATACTAAAGAAAATATAGATTTCTTATTCATGTATAGATATTAAACCGAACGTATGATTTATATGCTTGTGTGGTTCTTTGTGCTCTCTGTGAAATAATGTAATCTATGGAAGCTTGTTTCCGCATCAGAATAAAAAATTTAAAAGGTAATTGCGACTTTTTATCTCACTATTCTGACTTTATATCTCGCAATTCTGACTATATCACGCAATTCTGACTTTATATCGCAATTCTGACTATATATCTCGCAATTCTGACTTTCTCTCAATTCTGACTATATATCTCGCAATTCTGACTTTATATCGCAATTCTGACTATATATCTCGCAATTCTGACTTTCTCTCAATTCTGATTTTATATCTCGCAATTCTGATTTTATATCGCAATTCTGACTATATATCTCGCAATTCTGACTTTCTCTCAATTCTGACTTTATATCTCGCAATTCTGACTTTATATCACGCAATTCTGACTTTATATCTCGCAATTCTGACTTTCTCTCAATTCTGACTTTATATCTCGCAATTCTGACTTTATATCACGCAATTCTGACTTTATATCTCGCAATTCTGACTTTATATCTCGCAATTCTGACTTTATATCTCGCAATTCTGACTATATCTCGCAATTCTGACTTTATATCTCGCAATTCTGACTTTATATCTCGGAATTCTGACTTTATATCTCGCAATTCTGACTATATCTCGCAATTCTGACTTTATATCTCGCAATTCTGACTATATCTCGCAATTCTGACTTTATATCTCGCAATTCTGACTTTATATCACGCAATTCTGACTATATCTCGCAATTCTGACTTTATATCTTGCAAATCTGACTATCTCGAAATTCTGACTATATATCTCGAAATTCTGACTTTATATCTTGCAATTCTGACTATATATCTCGCAATTCTGACTATATATCTCGCAATTCTGACTATATACCTCGAAATTCTGACTTTATATCTCGCAATTCTGACTTTATATCTCGCAAATCTGACTATATCTCGCAATTCTGACTATCTCGCAATATCTCGCAATTCTGACTATATATCTCGCAATTCTGACTATATCTCGCAATTCTGACTATATCTCGCAATTCTGACTATATACCTCGAAATTCTGACTTTATATCTCGCAATTCTGACTATATATCTCGCAATTCTGACTATACCTCGCAATTCTGACTATATCTCGCAATTCTGACTATATCTCGCAAATCTGACTATATCTCGAAATTCTGACTATATATCTCGAAATTCTGACTTTATATCTCGCAATTCTGACTATATATCTCGCAATTCTGACTATATACCTCGAAATTCTGACTTTATATCTCGTAATTCTGACTTTATATCTCGCAAATCTGACTATATCTCGCAATTCTGACTATATCTCGCAATTCTGACTATATCTCGCAGTTCTGACTTTATATCTCGCAATTCTGACTATATACCTCGAAATTCTGACTTTATATCTCGCAATTCTGACTTTATATCTCGCAATTCTGACTATATATCTCGCAATTCTGACTATATATCTCGCAATTCTGACTATATATCTCGCAATTCTGACTTTATATCTCGCAATTCTGACTTTATATCTCGCAATTCTGACTATATATCTCGCAATTCTGACTATATATCTCGCAATTCTGACTTTATATCTCGCAATTCTGACTATATCTCGCAAATCTGACTATATCTGGCAAATCTGACTATATACCTCGAAATTCTGACTTTATATCTCGAAATTCTGACTATATATCTCGCAATTCTGACTATATATCTCGCAATTCTGACTATATACCTCGAAATTCTGACTTTATATCTCGCAATTCTGACTATATCTCGCAAATCTGACTATATCTCGCAATTCTGACTATATATCCCGCAATTCTGACTACCGTATATATCTCGCAATTCTGACTATATATCTCGCAATTCTGACTATATCTTGCTATTCTGACTATATCTCGCAATTCTGACTTTATCATGCAATTCTGACTTTATATCTCGCAATTCTGACTATATCTCGCAATTCTGACTTTATATCTCGCAATTCTGACTATATCTCGCAATTCTGACTATATCTCGCAATTCTGACTATATCTCGCAGTTCTGACTTTATATTTCGCAATTCTGACTACATATCTCGTAATTCTGACTTTATATCGCAGGTCTGACTTTATATCTCGCAATTCTGACTTTATATCTTGCAGTTCTGACTATATATTTCGCAATTGTGACTTTATATCTTGCAATTCTGACTATATCTCGCAATTCTGACTTTATATCACACAATTCTGACTAAATATCACACAATTCTGACTTTATATCTCACAATTCTGACTTTATATCTCACAATTCTGACTATATCTCGCAGTTCTGACTTTATATCTCGCAATTCTGACTATATATCTCGCAATTCTGACTATATATCTCGCAATTCTGACTATATATCTCGCAATTCTGACTTTATATCTCGCAATTCTGACTTTATATCTCGCAATTCTGACTATATATCTCGCAATTCTGACTATATATCTCGCAATTCTGACTTTATATCTCGCAATTCTGACTATATCTCGCAAATCTGACTATATCTGGCAAATCTGACTATATACCTCGAAATTCTGACTTTATATCTCGAAATTCTGACTATATATCTCGCAATTCTGACTATATATCTCGCAATTCTGACTATATACCTTGAAATTCTGACTTTATATCTCGCAATTCTGACTTTATATCTCGCAAATCTGACTATATCTCGCAATTCTGACTATATATCCCGCAATTCTGACTACCGTATATATCTCGCAATTCTGACTATATATCTCGCAATTCTGACTATATCTCGCTATTCTGACTATATCTCGCAATTCTGACTTTATCATGCAATTCTGACTTTATATCTCGCAATTCTGACTATATTTCGCAATTCTGACTTTATATCTCGCAATTCTGACTATATCTCGCAATTCTGACTATATCTCGCAATTCTGACTATATCTCGCAGTTCTGACTTTATATTTCGCAATTCTGACTACATATCTCGTAATTCTGACTTTATATCGCAGGTCTGACTTTATATCTCGCAATTCTGACTTTATATCTTGCAGTTCTGACTATATATTTCGCAATTGTGACTTTATATCTTGTAATTCTGACTATCTCGGAATTCTGACTTTATATCTCGCAATTCTGACTATATATTTCGCAATTGTGACTTTATATCTTGCAATTCTGACTATCTCGGAATTCTGACTTTATATCTCGCAATTCTGACTATATCTCGCAATTCTGACTTTATATCACACAATTCTGACTAAATATCACACAATTCTGACTTTATATCTCACAATTCTGACTTTATATCTCACAATTTTGACTTTATATCACAATAATGACTTTATATCACACAATTCTGACTATATATCTCACAATTCTGACTTAATATCTCGCATGTAAACTCGCAATTGTGAGATAAAAAGTCGCATTTATCTTTTGAAATGTTTTATTCTGTGGCGGAAACAAGTGTCCATAATTTCAGATGGGAAAATGTTAGTTAATTAAAAAGATCCTTTCCTTTACACATCATTACTTCATTGGCAAGGCATCAAACCAGCGAGACCCCTCACGGTTTAATTTAAATGATTGAGAAAAGAGAAATAGCAAATTATATGTTCATATAGTTCAATAATAAGTGCAGGTACACTAAATTCAATCTCTTATTTGTAATCGTGTTTAGTAATGTCAGGAAGAAGTAGAGTTTGAGATGGTCATAATATTTCATGCATCACACTTGATATGGTAAAAATGAAAATATAGTTTCCATTTTATCCTTAAATGAAAGTAAGAGAAATATTTTTCTTCATAATCTTTGAATATAATAATTTGTTGCTGCTCTTCATATAGAAACATCCAGTCAGTTCATCGTGGATAAAATCAAAATCATGCCCACGTTTAATGTGGAAACGTTGAATATTAATGACTTTAACACAGAGAAGTCGCTTCAAACCGAGCAGAGAATTTGTGTGACCAACTTGAGATGATATGAAATCTGCCTTAAAATATCTTGACTGTAACTCGACACCCGTGCCTCATTTAGTATGCGAGGTTCTATGAATATGCAAATGAGCCCCGCCTCCACTCACTCCCTCAGCTCAGAGATCCACTGGTTGACGATCACACGTTGATCTGATTGGTTACAAGGTCGTTTGTGACGTCAGAAACACCAGCGATTTCAAACCGTGTTTTTGAGACTGTCTTTGGTTCACTGCAGTTTTAAGGAGGAAATACTCAGCAATGCTTAAATGTGTCTTAAAGCACATTAAAACCACCAGATAAACAACATTAAACGCTGTATTTACACCCCTTGTGGACTTTAATTAAGCTGGTCTAACCAAGGCTGGTAGTTCAGCGTATCACCCATCTCACAACATGAACATCTTCATCCAGCTTTCCTTGTTTATTAAAGGCATAATTCATCAATATTTCCTTGTTTCAGGGGTTTATTTCCCCGGTGAGCGAGTTCTCTCAGTGCCAGTGAAGGGTTTTAACCTGAGGAAGGTATTATGGAGTTAGAGGATAAACCCTTATGAAAGATGTTGAGTCAGGTATATCTGTGTGTGTGTGTGTGTGTCAGGGCTTATCGTCCACTTCTCCATCAGACACTGGGCGTCCGAACCCCTCTCCCGAACCTCATGACTCTGTAAGCGAACTCCTCCAGTCTCCCGGCGCTGAGCTCCGATGCTCTCGCTGTGACTCTCCATCATCTCTCCTCGGCTCGTTCTCAGTGCTCGCTCTGCTCGTCATGGACATCGGAGGCTTGACCACGGTGGTGGCGAACTCGGCGTACATCTCGGCGCGCGGGAGTTTCGACGGATCCGCAAACCCGGCGGCCAACCGGGACAAGAAGTACCACGCCAAACTGAAGCTCCCGCACATCACCGTGTGCGAAGACCTGCGGGAAACCCTGGACCTGCAGTTCCAGAGCATCTGCGTGGAGCAGCCGATCGGC
Source organism: Rhinichthys klamathensis goyatoka (assembly GCF_029890125.1). Classification (NCBI taxonomy): domain Eukaryota; kingdom Metazoa; phylum Chordata; class Actinopteri; order Cypriniformes; family Leuciscidae; genus Rhinichthys; species Rhinichthys klamathensis. The sequence continues at coordinate 378,057 of NW_026606588.1, forward strand.
AAGCGCCTGTTCCAGGAGTACCTGGAGACCACCAACGAGTACAAGGGCCCGAGCCGCCTCTGGAAAGACGTGGAGGCGTACGACACGGCCGAGGATAAAGACCGGGCTCAGAAAGCCGGGAAAATCCTCCAGCGCTACATGGAGCCGTCGGCGAAGCTCTTCTGCCCGTTCCTCCCGGAGAACAGCATCACGAAGGTGAAGGAGCGGCACCAGGAGGCGGTGGACGACCTGTTCGTGGAGATCTCGGCGTGCGTGTTCGACTTCCTCAAAGAGGTTCCCTTCACCTTCTACCTGGAGACCATGTACTTTAAGCGCTTCTTGCAGTGGAAGTGGCTGGAGATGCAGCCGATCGGAGAGGACTGGTTCCTGGACTTCCGGGTTCTGGGAAAGGGAGGATTCGGAGAGGTGTCCGCCTGTCAGATGAAGGGCTCCGGGAAGCTGTACGCCTGCAAGAAGCTCAACAAGAAGAGGCTGAAGAAGAGGAAAGGCTATGAGGTATGGCAGAAGAGCTTGAGGGGAATTATGAATTATTATCGAAATGAGTTCGTGGCCGATATATGCTGTAAGAGCATTCCCATAGAGTTAGGATTCAACGCACGTTTATTTGTATAGCGCTTTTCACAACACATCATGTCAAAGCAGCTTTACAGACGTGCACGAGTCCACATTAGTGTACAGGGATCTGTCATCAGAGGAGACTGTCTGAGTTATGCATTTCAGAAATGCACATGTAATCACAGTTATGAGGGTCTTCCTTAGTTATACAGGCAAACCAACATTATTCACACACTTCAACATTTCTCACATTATCACAGTTATTCGCTATAATGGTGATAAACATGAGCAGAACTCAGAGTTCTCAGATCAGTGGATATTTGACTGGTTTTGTCCGTCCTTCTGTTCGACTCTCACACATGAATTATGTTGAATATCTGTCAGCTGTTAAATTGAACTACACAATTAGATAATACCAGTTTAGCTCAACCAGTGACCAAGCAATGCTTCATGTTGTTCAGTGTGTGTGTAAAAAGAGCATTAGCAATTACAGAAAACACACTTCAGCAAAACATGATCAGCTCAAAGTGTCCGAATCATTTCTGCTCCCGATCTTTACTGGTAGTCACTGTATGAAGAATTATTGGGTGTAATATGTCACAGTTTACTTTATTTTGCTCTCCTCACTTACAGAAATGAACTATAGTGTCCTGCACACACTAGTGAAACAATATCACACATTACATCTGGTGTCTGAATAATTCTTGGTTTGACTGTATGTGTTCTAAGAACATTCCCATTGAGTTATGAAAAAGTTATATCTAATGTTATTCCAGTTTTTTAAAATGGTTTAAAAAGTTTTGTCTTGGTTATGTGAATATTCCATTTCATAATTCTTCAAACATGGAAACGTTACTTTTGAATGTTCTCTGAACGTTCTGAAACAAGTAGCAACATTTGAAAAAAGTTAATCCAACTAAAACATTCCATGATCGATGTATGAATAGTGTTTTTGTGCAAACGCTTTGAGAACATTATGAAAGAGCAGATAACGTGGAACGAACGTTCTATTAACGTCACTGGAAGAACGTTCTCCGTTAGAACACTGAATATAACAGGACACTGCCACAGTTTACTCCCTTATCTGTTCAAACTAGTCATTATAAAACTTGCGTGATGATAATTAATAATTAACTATTGGACCTGAAATGAGTCAATATGATTTATCGATAGTTCAGCAGCGACTTTTACAAAACTGCTCCAATAAAACAAGGAGCACATTAACACATACTACACATTCTTGTGTCTAAAATCATGAGTAGTTAGTGTGTGTGTGTGTGTGTGTGTGTGTGTGTGTGTGTGTGCACGCATCGATGCACCTGTAATGGTAACGCTTAGATAACAGGACATGGATTGTGTGATTAAGAAGCTCAGGCGTGACATTGATGATGAAGGTGAAGGCTTTACTGTAATGTGCTTTATAGCTGACACACATCTCTCAGCGTTCATCGAGTTTGTGCTTTTATCAGTGTTTTACTGAACATCCAGTGATCGCAGATGCATGATGTTCCTCGTCAGTATTGATCAGATGTGTGTGTGTGTGTGTGTAGAGCTGAGGAAGCTTTAGCTCATTATGAAATGCCACTCCGACACATTTAAATATGGAACAGATTTGTTGTGTAAGTCCTGGACAGCGGGAACGCTGATGCGATCCACGAGGGAATGGCGTTCTCTCAAAGTTATGAACAAACGTTCTTCCAGAAACATTAATAGAACGTTTGGTATTTTTTCATTTGGACGATAATGTTAACAGTGACGTCATTCACAGTTATAAGCACGAAAACAGATTCTGCTGTTTGGAAACATTCGCTCGATCGACATGTTTCATTCTGGCTGTGAAACAGAACAGGGAATGCCTCATTATACGTCATGATGCATGAAATAAGAGAAACTAGTGAACTGGTTCATGCACATGTTGTCATAGATGACCTCTGCAGAACACGTGCAGCGCTTATAGCCCGTGTTGAGCTCTGCGTGAATGTGCGTTCATATACTGAGTGTCTGAGAGGTAAATTAGACAAAGTTATAAATCATATTGATAACAACTTGAGTGAAAAAGCAAAATGAACATGTCTCCTGCTGTGTGTGTGTGTGTGTGTGTGTGTGAGTGAGTGAGTTAGTGTGTGTGTGAGAGAGAGAGTGTGTGTGAGTGTGTGAGTGAGTGTGTGAGAGAGAGAGAGTGTGTGTGTGTATGTGAGTGAGTTAGTGTGAGAGAGAGAGAGAGAGAGAGAGAGAGAGAGAGAGAGAGAGAGAGAGAGAGAGAGAGTGTGTGTGTGTGTGTGTGTGTGTGTGTGTGTGAGTGAGTTAGTGTGAGAGAGAGAGAGAGAGAGAGAGAGAGAGAGAGAGTGTGTGTGTGTGTGTGTGTGTGTGTGTGTGAGTGAGTGAGTGTAAGAGAGAGTGTGTGTGAGAATGTGTGAGTGAGTGTGAGAGAGAGAGTGTGTGTGTATGTGAGTGAGTTAGTGTGAGAGAGAGAGAGAGAGAGAGAGAGAGAGAGAGAGAGAGTGTGTGAGAATGTGTGAGTGAGTGTGAGAGAGAGTGTGTGTGTGTATGTGAGTGAGTTAGTGTGAGAGAGAGAGAGAGAGAGAGAGAGAGAGAGAGAGAGAGAGAGAGAGAGAGAGAGTGTGTGTGTGTGTGTGTGTGTGTGTGAGTGAGTGAGTGTGAGAGAGAGAGTGTGTGTGAGTGTGTGAGTGAGTGTGAGAGAGAGAGTGTGTGTGTATGTGAGTGAGTTAGTGTGTGAGAGAGAGAGAGAGAGAGAGAGAGTGTGTGTGTGTGTGTGTGTGTGTGTGTGTGTGTGTGTGTGTGTGTGTGTGTGAGTGAGTGAGTGTGAGAGAGAGAGTGTGTGAGAATGTGTGTGTGTGTGTGTGTGTGTGACTCTGACAGCATGATGTGCTGAGCTGAAGATCGTGTTGTTCTGGTCTCACAGGGAGCGATGGTGGAGAAACGGATCCTGGCTCGAGTTCACAGTCAGTTCATCGTGTCTCTGGCGTACGCCTTCCAGACCAAAACTGAGCTCTGTCTGGTGATGACCATCATGAACGGAGGAGACCTGAGGTCAGACTCACACACACACACACACACACACTGAGCTCTGTCTGGTGATGACCATCATGAACGGAGGAGACCTGAGGTCACACACACACACACACACACACACACTGAGCTCTGTCTGGTGATGACCATCATGAACGGAGGAGACCTGAGGTCAGACTCTCTCACACACACACACACACACACACACACACACAGTCACACAGTCACACAGTCACATGATCAGCGACACTGACATGCTTATTTGATTTAAATCTGACTGGAGTCTCCTGCTGTGTGTGCGTGTGTGTGTGTGCGTGTGATTGCGTGTGTGTGTGTGTGTTTGTGTGTGTGTGTGTGTGTGTGTGTGTGTGCTTGCGTGTGTGTGTGTGTGTGTGTGCTTGCGTGTGTGTGTGTGTCAGGTACCACATCTATAACGTGGATGAGAATAACCCCGGGTTCTCGGAGGCCAGAGCCTGTTATTACTCGGCTCAGATCATCCAGGGAATGGAGCATCTCCACCAGAAGAGGATCATCTACCGAGACCTGAAGCCGGAGAACGTCCTGCTGGATAACGAAGGTGAGCCGCGTCTCAACTCACACACTTCACTACGCCCTAGAAACTGACCTGTCAATCATCCTGTCACCGTAAACTGACCTGTCAATCATCCTGCCACTGTAAACTGACCTGTCAATCATCCTGCCACCGTAAACTGACCTGTCAATCATCCTGTCACCGTAAACTGACCTGTCAATCATCCTGTCACCGTAAACTGACCTGTCAATCATGCTGTCACCGTAAACTGACCTGTCAATCATCCTGTCACCGTAAACTGACCTGTCAATCATCCTGTCACTGTAAACTGACCTGTCAATCATCCTGTCACTGTAAACTGACCTGTCAATCATTCTGTCACTGTAAACTGACCTGTCAATCATCCTGTCACAGTAAACTGACCTGTCAATCATCCTGTCACCGTTAACTGACCTGTCAATCATCCTGTCACCGTAAACTGACCTGTCAATCAGATGATCTGGTTTAACTTGATAGCAACAATTTAGTGGTTCTATCTACAGCATATGATAATTGTATTTTTCTTATAATCCAAAACATTTAATAAAAATTGTTCTGATCAAATCACTTTCAAATGCATTTATTTAGAAACACAGACATCAATAATCAGCCTGTGAATCTCAACCGTGGTGACAATAATAATCCTTGTTGCCACCAATCACAACTCATTAATGGCTCCCATCATGCAATGCGGTATGAATAAATTATTATCTGAATTGTCAATGTAATTTACTTTTCCTAATTGAATATTCTGCTCGTCACCATTGTTGAGATGCATTGACTGAATCTTGATATCTGTGTGTGCCTAAAAGAAAGATTTATTTATTTTTTACAACTTTTAAGAAATCCTTTATATTATATCTCAAATTCTGGATATATATGCAGAATCTCAGTTATGATGTAACCAACAGCATAAATCACAAACAATTAGCTCAAATGATGAATGTCATAATATAACCAACACCATTAGATTTTTTTTTTTTTTTTTTTTTTTTTTATCTGGCAGGTATAACCCGGATACAACAGCTGAACAAAATATAAAGTTAATAATATAAGGGTCAAGAGCCCAACTAAAGCAAACACTCATCTTCATAATGGTGAACTGAAATTCCGGTTTTCTCCTTCAGTGATTCTGCTTTAGGTGTCTTCAATAATGCTCAATCATCACTCAATTAATCACTTAAATATCTCATTAACTTTAACACTCTTGAGTGTGGACTCATATACACTCCCAGGTGTGTTCATTTAACACTGAGTTTTTGCTGTGTACAAAGATCCGTAGTTAACTGACAAGCTGAGCCATATCGCATTAAATATCGTTGGCGATATGTCCTCGATTTTAACGCGATTTGGCTCAGCTTGTCAGTTAACTACGGATCTTTGTAGTAAATGCCGCTCCATCTGAAAGCAGGTGAAGGTGATTTACTACTAATCAAGGAACCGGCTTTACTGATTAGATGCGCATAACAATATCGTGCGATTAATCGCCCAGCCCTAGTCCTTTACAACAAATTATGTGTTTTGGAAAGCACTGTTACAAAGACAACAACCAAAAAAATAAAAAAAAATAAAGTCAAACTGACCAACTAAATGAAACACTGATCACCATAATGGTAACCACACATTATCAATAAAAATCAACATATAAATCTCTGTTAATTCTCAAAAACATCTTCTGTAGATGTCTGACAGAAATAAGGTCAAACTGTTTTGTAATAAGAGTGATTTCATGTCTTTTCAGTTGATTTCATCTAAGGCTGTGTCTGGAAGTCAGTTGTAGTTCTTTTGTTTCTCTTTACTTCAGTTCTTGTTATCATCAGGTGTCTTCAATAATCAAACAATCATCACTCAATTAATCACTTAATTATCTCATTAACTCACACACTGTTCAGGAGGGATAGTGTGGACATGGAGACGCGTGTGATCAGTCATGTGATCAGTCATGTGATCCTCCTGTGTGTCCAGGGAACGTCAGGATCTCTGATCTGGGATTGGCTGTGGAACTGGCGGACGGCCAGCAGAAGATCAAGGGTTACGCTGGAACTCCAGGTCAGTGCAGCTCGCCGCAGCGACACAGTTCAGCTTACAGTAGATATACGGTTACACTTTACTTTAGGGTTCACTTCTTCCTATTATCTACTTACTTACTTTATTTATAAAGCACTTTACAACTGCACCTGCAGACAAAAGCAGCAAACAAACAAACAACACATAAAACAACATGCAACTTACAAGCCCAACCTCTCAAAAGATAAAGACAAGAAGCTGCATATTACTAGGATATCGGCTGTTTATTAGTACTTATGAAGCACATATGAATGCCTTATTCTGCATGATCATATTCTACATCCCTGAATCCTGCAATACCTACACTAAACAACCTTACTAACTATTAATAAGCAGCGATTAGGAGTTTATTGGGGCAAAAGTCGCAATTAATAGTGAGAATTGGACCTTAAACTGAAGTCTTACCAATTTTACATTTTCATTTTAGTAATTTTGTTGTGTGCTTTTGTCATTTTTGATTTTGTTTTTTATAAAAATATGTCTATATAGTTTTTATACATTTTTATTTCCCTTTTAGTTTTGTTTATGGTTTAGTTTGACTTTTCAGGCGACACCAACAATTGGATAAACACTCACAACTTTCACATATTATCCTTATATTGTCATATTATCCTTATATTTTAATAATTACCATAATTAATAATATTATAATAAGTTATAATTGCTGACTAACATACTCGTGTTTGTTAAACTGAATTCATGACACTGCTTTAAAGCAATATAAGAAGTTTGAAGCAATGTGTGTGTGTGCGTGTGTGTGTGTGTGTGTGCGTGTGTGTGTGCGTGTGTGTGTGTGCGTCTGTGTGTACGTGCGTGCGTGTGTGTGTGTGCGTGCGTGCGTGTGTGCGTGCGTGTGTGTGTGCGTGTCTGTGTGTGCGTGCGTGCGCGTGTGTGTCTGTGTGTGTGTGTGTGTGTGTGTGTGTGTGTGTATGCGTGCGTGCGTGCGTGCGTGCGTGTGCGTGTGCGTGCGTGTGTGTGTGTGTGCGTGTCTGTGTGCGCGTGCGTGTCTGTGTGTGTGTGTGTGTGTGTGTGTGTGTATGCGTGCGTGCGTGCGTGCGTGTGCGTGTGCGTGTGTGTGTGTGTGTGTGTGCAGGGTTCATGGCCCCGGAGCTGCTGAAGGGGGAAGAGTATGATTACTCCGTGGATTACTTCACTCTCGGGGTCACGCTGTTCGAGTTCATCGCCGCTAAAGGACCGTTCAGGACTCGCGGAGAGAAGGTGCTCTTCAACACTCTTTTTTTTAAAACATATTTTTTACATATTTTTATTGAATTTTACAACACATTTAACAAACATAGATAATAACATACACTTAAGTACAAATATAACTTACTCAAATCTCTCCCCCTCCATAATAACCCTGGCAGTCGGTAAAAAAATAAATAAAAGTTATATATATATATATATTATACCATACACTCCTATTCAGCATTGTGCATATACTATAACTTCACACATCTATAGTCTCTTCAATATCTCCATCTTTAACAAATTCCAAGAACAGTCAGTAAGAGTTAGTCACTGATGAACACACGAGTGCTTCAGCCGCTGTTCTTCTCCATGTTTGATCGTCTGCGTCTCAGGTGGAGAATAAAGAGGTGAAGAAGCGGATCCTGAACGACCCCGTGACCTTCCCGGAGAAGTTCAGCGAGAACGCCAAGTCCATCTGTGAGGGGTTACTGGCTAAAGAAGTGGACAAGAGACTGGGCTTCAAGAACGGCTCGTGTGATGAACTGCGCGCTCATCCGTTCTTCAGCGAACTCAACTGGAGGAAACTCGACGCAGGTGCAGATCTGCAATCAGAATGTTTCTGACAGTCTCTCCTGCTCACCAAAGCCAAGTTTATTTGATCAAAAACACAGTGAAAACAGTGCATAAGATATTATTATAATGTAAATCAGCTGTTCTCTATGTGAATATACAGTAAAGTGTAATTTATTCCTGTGAGCAAAGCTGAATTTTCAGCATCATTACTCCAGTCTTCAGTGTCACATGATCCTTCAGAAATCACTCTAATATGAGGATCTGATGCTCAAGAAACATTTATGATTATTATCAGTGTTGAAAACAGTTCATATTTTTGTGGAAACCATCATAGATTTTATTTTTCAACATGCTATGATGAATAGAAGGTTCAAAAGAACAGGTTTTTTTAATAGAATCTTTTGTAACATTATAAATGTCACTTTTGATCAATTTAATCCTTGATGAATAATAGTATTTCTTTCAAAAACACAACAAAATCTTACTGACCCCAAATCAGGGTTTCCAACAAAATATGAACTTACAGTAATTCATACACTACATGGTTGAGTATAGTGCATAAGTGCATAAGTGCATAGTGCATTAGTGCATAGTGTATAAGTGCATAGTGCATTAGTGCATAGTGTATAAGTGCATAGTGTATAAGTGCATAGTGCATAAGTTCATAGTGTATAAGTGCATAGTGCATAGTGTGTAAGTGCATAGTGCATAAGTGCATAGTGCATAAGTGCATAGTGCATAAGTGCATAGTGTATAAGTGCATGGTGTATAAGTGCATAATGCATAGTGCATAAGTGCATAGTGCATAAGTGCATAGTGCATAAGTGCATAGTGCATAAGTGCATAGTGTATAAGTGCATAGTGCATTAGTGCATAGTGTATAAGTGCATAGTGTATAAGTGCATAGTGCATAAGTTCATAGTGTATAAGTGCATAGTGCATAGTGTGTAAGTGCATAGTGCATAAGTGCATAGTGCATAAGTGCATAGTGTATAAGTGCATAGTGTATAAGTGCATAATGCATAGTGCATAAGTGCATAGTGCATAAGTGCATAGTGCATAGTGCAGAAGTGCATAGTGCAGAAGTGCATAGTGCATAAGTGCATAAGTGCATAGTGCATAAGTGCATAGTGCATAAGTGCATAGTGTATAAGTGCATAATGCATAAGTGCATAGTGCATAAGTGCATAGTGCAGAAGTGCATAGTGCATAAGTGCATAGTGCATAAGTTCATAGTGTATAAGTGCATAGTGCATAAGTGCATAGTGTATAAGTGCATAGTGCATAAGTGCATAGTGTATAAGTGCATAGTGCATAAGTGCATAGTGTATAAGTGCATAGTGCAGAAGTGCAGAAGTGCAGAAGTGCATAAGTGCATAGTGTATAAGTGCATAGTGCATAAGTACATAGTGCATAAGTGCATAGTGTATAAGTGCATAATGCATAAGTGCAGAAGTGCATAATGCATATGTGCATAAGTGCATAGTGGATAAGTGTATAAGTGCATAGTGCATAAGTGCATAGTGCATAAGTTCATAGTGTATAAGTGCATAGTGTATAAGTGCATAGTGCATAGTGCATAAGTTCATAGTGTATAAGTGCATAGTGTATAAGTGCATAGTGCATAATGCATATGTGCATAGTGCATAAGTGCATAGTGTGACAGCTAATGTTTATGCAACTGGCCGAGATCTAGTCATGTGATGCACTAACTCCTCACTGATTCGCTACAGGGATTCTTCCTCCTCCGTTCGTCCCGGATTCGAAGACGGTTTACGCCAAAGATCTGGACGACGTGGGCGCGTTCTCCACGGTGAAGGGGGTCGGCCTGGAGGACGACGACAAGAGCTTCTTCGACGAGTTTGCGTCGGGAAACATCTCGATCCCGTGGCAGGAGGAGATGATCGAGACGGGCATGTTCGGCGAGCTGAACCTGTGGGGTCCGAACGGGACGGTGCCGAACGACCTGCGCCGAGAGTCGATCCTGGAGCAGCCGCCCAAATCCTCCACCTGCAGCGTCTCATAAACACACACACACACACACACACACCTGCAGCGTCTCATAATCACACACACACTCACACACACACACCTGCAGCGTCTCATAATCACACACACACTCACACACACACACCTGCAGCGTCTCATAATCACACTCACACACACACACACACACCTGCAGCGTCTCATAATCACACACACACACACTCCACCTGCAGCGTCTCATAATCACACACACACACACACACACACAAACACACACACACTCCACCTGCAGCGTCTCATAATCACACACACACACACACACACACACCTGCAGCGTCTCATAATCACACACACACACACTCCACCTGCAGCGTCTCATAATCACACACACACACACACTCCACCTGCAGCGTCTCATAATCACACACACACACACACACAAACACACACACACTCCACCTGCAGCGTCTCATAATCACACACACACACACACACACACAAACACACACACACTCCACCTGCAGCGTCTCATAATCACACACACACACACAAACACACACACACTTCACCGTCTCATAATCACACACACACAAACACACACACACTTCACCGTCTCATAATCACACACACACACACAAACACACACACACTTCACCGTCTCATAATCACACACACACACACACACACACACTTCAGCTGCAGCATCTACATTATTATTATTGAGTTTATTGAACTGTCTGCTGAGTGTCCGCTGAGTTCAAGCACTCGTGGGTTCACACACACACACACACACACACTGTTCTGTGTTCGAGCGTTAGGCTTTTAAACACAACACGATATCTGAGAATAAAGAGGGAAACGCTTTGCTGTCGTCTTTTAGATCAGAGAGTAATAACAACTGCACGTGAACTTAAATAAATATCACTGTATGAGTGACATCGTTCTGTGATCTGAAGCTCATGTGTGTATTTGTGTTTACAATCAATGACGTGTTTTCAAAAGCAGGAATATAGAATATTGCAACAGTGCAGTGAATAATTCAATGCTTTTCTAACTGATGCTTTGAATCCTTCTTCCCTGAACTGGTCTTAGTGAAGTATTCTAATTGCTTTAATTAATGCCTTGATTGATTGTGACTGTGTTTTATGAAACCCGGTCGTCTCATAGTGTCAGCCCACATCTGGCCCGCGTTTGACCCACATGTTCCGGATCTGGCCCGCGTTTGACCCACATGTTCCGGATCTGGGCCGCGTTTGACCCGCATGTTCCGGATCTGGGCCGCGTTTGACCCGCATGTTCCGGATCTGGGCCGCGTTTGACCCGCATGTTCCGGATCTGGGCCGCGTTTGACCCGCATGTTCTGGATCTGGGCCGCGTTTGACCCGCATGTTCCGGATCTGGGCCGCGTTTGACCCGCATGTTCCGGATATGGGCCGCGTTTGACCCGCATGTGCCGGATCTGGGCCGCGTTTGACCCGCATGTGGCGGATGTGGGCCGGATCTGGGCAGCGTTTGAGCCGCATGTGCCGGATGTGGGCCGGATCTGGGCCGCGTTTGAGCCGCATGTGCCGGATGTGGGCCGGATCTGGGCAGCGTTTGTGGCGGATGTGGGCCGGATCTGGGCAGCGTTTGAGCCGGATGTGCCGGATGTGGGCCGGATCTGGGCAGCGTTTGAGCCGGATGTGCCGGATGTGGGCCGGATCTGGGCAGCGTTTGAGCCGGATGTGCCGGATGTGGGCCGGATCTGGGCAGCGTTTGAGCCGGATGTGGGCCGGATCTGGGCCGCGTTTGAGCCGCATGTGCCGGATGTGGGCCGGATCTGGGCAGCGTTTGAGCCGGATGTGGGCCGGATCTGGGCAGCGTTTGAGCCGGATGTGGGCCGGATCTGGGCCGCGTTTGAGCCGCATGTGCCGGATGTGGGCCGGATCTGGGCAGCGTTTGTGGCGGATGTGGGCCGGATCTGGGCAGCGTTTGAGCCGGATGTGCCGGATGTGGGCCGGATCTGGGCAGCGTTTGAGCCGGATGTGGGCCGGATCTGGGCCGCGTTTGAGCCGCATGTGCCGGATGTGGGCCGGATCTGGGCAGCGTTTGAGCCGGATGTGGGCCGGATCTGGGCAGCGTTTGAGCCGGATGTGGGCCGGATCTGGGCCGCGTTTGAGCCGCATGTGCCGGATGTGGGCCGGATCTGGGCAGCGTTTGAGCCGGATGTGGGCCGGATCTGGGCAGCGTTTGAGCCGGATGTGGGCCGGATCTGGGCCGCGTTTGACCCGCATGTGCCGGATGTGGGCCGGATCTGGGCCGACACTATGCTTCTGTCTGTGCATGATTTTCTTCTTGTAAAAAGCTGTAAATGTCTATAGGTTGCATTGATTATTGAAGTACTTCTGAATAATATGATAGTTGTCATAATTATGATTTCAAATAAATGTTTTACCATAAATACACCTCTGGTGACTCTGTGCATTATCTGTGGATGTTGAAGGAAAAAAGTCACACTTTCAAAGTCACAGTGTTTTTCAGACTAGTGGAAAGAAAACATCCAAAATACACTTTTAACTGTATCTTTAAGAGCACTTTATCTATTTTTATCTATTTCAATTACAGTAGCTATATATCTTTAAAGGCCGTTTTCTCAAAGTGAGTTTGGCCTGCTTATAGAGCCAGACATCTCCACTTCAGCAGCTTTACACCAAACTTTACAGTTTTATTCTTATCTATATTTTGGGGTTTGTTCATATATACTTTTCCTGGTTTTATACATTTTATTCCTAAAAAATTGTGAAAATGTATTTATTTTTGGATGTTGAATGTATTTTCTGATTTGTGATAAATAGAGATATCCAAAATTCCCTCTGTAAAAACCTTTGACTCTAATATATGTATAAAATTAAACAAGAATTTTGAACCTTTTCTTTGTTGTAGAAATATATGCATATTTAATTAGATAACGCACCATTGGCATATTTAAACATTACATTTTAAAAAACTAAATATGTTTGCAAACAACGTCTTAAAAACATTTTTACATTCAGAAATAACGTTTCCATAACTGAACGGGAACGTTAGCGAGAAAATGTTAGAACATATTTTTGTAATGCGGGATATTGGAGTTTAGTTGGCTAGCCCGGGGCTAGTTGTCACACTGTTTACTCCAGTGAATATTTCTCTAGGTGGTTTTATTTTTAAAAGTCAGTTTCTGTATAGACACAAAGCTAAAGTCTTAAATAAAAGGCTATTGAATATTTCAGCACTTATACTGTCCCCCAAAAGTTAATTTAACACATATAACACGAGCTCATGTGTGAAAATTAATACTATCTCTATTCAAAATGTATTATGATATATATTTAAGCAGTAAAACACTTCTGAAATAAACAACAAAAATTGAAAAGGTGACATTCTAAAGTATTAAACCAATGAAATGTAATGAATAAATTGTATAATTACACAACTTTCCACGACTGAGTAAAAGTAATATCATGAGGCTCGTTTAAAAACACATGGGCGGAGTCTCGCTCACTGCACTCCACAGGAAACTCAACGGAAATGTTTTTTTGCTATTTCAGCGACCAATGAGGGCGGCCGTTGATCCGCGCATGCGCACAGATCGTCCAATGGAAAGTCGGTTAAAATTTCAAATGCGCTCAGTCAGTCAGTCAGTTAGTTTCAGTAGCGCCGCGGTTTATCGTTAATGGATGGAGCGAAAATGACAGAAGAATCCGCTGTAAAAGTTTGCGTTAGGGTCAGACCCCTTATTAAAAGGTAAGAAAATATCAATATTTACAGTATGGAGGTGAATTTGACTTCAAAAACAGTCTAGAGGTAGCAGCTATTGCTGAGGGATTCACTGCGGATGAGTGAACAACAGTCTTTAGCTAATGACATAATTATAAATCAGTAACGTTAGCAAAGGGTGTTTTTGCTGTATAATATTTCTGAGATAAGTTAATCGTGTTCTAAAAACGTATTATGAACAATTCATTAATAATATATCTAACGTTACATATTTCGCTGGTTTACCAGTGGCCAGACTGTTAACGTTACGTTAATCCATGGAAGCTTGTGTCCGCCACTGAATAAAACATTTTAAAAGATAATTGCGACTTTTTATCTTTCAATTGCGAGTTTATATCTCGCAGTTTTGACTTTATTTCAAAATTGTGAGATTATAAAGTCAAATTCTGAGAAAGGGAAAAAAAAGACACAATTGTGAGTTTATATCACGCAATTGCGAGAAAAAAAGTCCCAGTTACCCTTTTTTATTTTGTATTGGTGGAAACAAGCTTTCATACTAATCTGACCAACTAACGTTAGCTGGTAACGTTAATCATAGGTTCAAACTAACGTTATACCATACTATCTGCTTTATGTATCTGACAAAGTTATGACTAGTCTTCAAGGAATAACGTTAGGTCACATCAAAATGAAAATAATGTCATTTACTCAGTCACCCTCAAGTTTTTCCAAACCTGTATGAATTTCTTTCTTCTGCTGAACACAAAAGAAGATATTTTGAAGAATGTATGTAACCAATAAGTTGATGTAATGTTACCCCATTGACTTCCATAGTATTTTTTTTTTTCTACTATGGTAACGTTAGTCAATGGTGTGGTTACAAGGTTTTACAACGAGCGGCAGTCTGTCAGTCTCCACACAGCTCGTTTATTCCATGTTTAAAGTTGATTTTCAGTGTTTTGACATCAATGTAATGATAATCCTGATGCCTTCAGGGAGGAGTCTGAGAGTTCAGAGCCAGTGCAGCTCTTCTGGAGAGCCGATAAACAGGCCATCCATCAGCTGGACGAAGATGGCGCTCCAACCAAGAGCTTCAGCTTCGGTGAGTTGAGCTCCAGTGATCGCAGTGGTGTGTGTGTTCTGACCCTCGTGTGTGTGTGTGTTCTGACCCTCGTGTGTGTGTGTGTGTTTCAGACCGAGTGTTCAGCGCTGCAGAGACCACCGCTCAGCTCTACCAGGACATCGCCAAGCCCCTGGTCGTGTCTGCAGTCGAAGGCTATAACGGTGAGGCCAGAACATCTAACGTGAACATTTGTCCTGTAGTTCATCAGATTGGCTGATCCCTCTGAGCTCAAAGGAGTAGTTCACTTCAGAATTAAAATGTCCTGAAAATGAGTGAGTTTTTCGCTCTACTCTACATTTTTTGAACCGGAACACACGTGACCTTTCAACCTGATTGCGTAATGTGTGTCGCATCACAACTAGTGCAAGACAAGCGTTTATGGTTATAAAGTATATACATTTTTATTTTTGTTTACTCTATTGAAGTCCACTACTTGGAGAAGAATCCTGGAATGAACTAATCCTTTAAGACATGGTGCAATATCAATTACAGGAAATAAAAATGCATGAACATAATGCACACAGGCGTAGTATAGAGGTGTGTTCTGCACTTACTCAAAGTCTTAATGCATCATCTTCTATTTTCAGGCACGATATTTGCCTATGGACAGACGTCATCCGGAAAGACTTTCTCCATGATGGGAAGCGAGCACAACCCTGGAGTGATTCCTCTCGCCATGGCCGACGTCTTCAAAACTATCAAAAATGTAAGTGCAAAAATGTACTTGAATTTGACTTTTTGAAATTGAAGACCTGGAAAACCCATGAAAGGTACTTGAAAAGTGCTTGAGTTATTGAAAGACAATAGATGTTTAATTTTATCAATATTTTCACGCAAAATGAACACTGCAGCCCGTCTGATATAGAGGCATTTCTCCTGGCTATGAGTGTAATATTGCTCATATAAATATCCCAGTATATGATACAGCTTTAATCTTCATCAATCAAATATTCATGAGAAAAATAATCAGTTTGAATAAGGAAACTATCTTTGACATTGTATCCTTTCAAAGGTTAAAGTTTCCACAGTCACTGCATGTGCTGCACTTTATTAGTACCATTTTGTTTTATTCATTTATTTTCATTTGTTTATTTAACTTTTTTTTTATCATTTGAAAGATATTGTTTGATAAGTGAGATCTCTGATTGTAGTTTCCTGTTTTACCGCCACTTTTGAGATCGGAACTGTTTTACAGTGCTTTACGTTTCAGTCTTTTCCCTCACAAATGACGGCATTGGGATTTTGGGGTGAATCGTTGTAGTTGAGTAGTTGATTTCAGTACGTCTGTCTTGTACGTTTGTTAATGGTTCATTAACCAATGCCTTTTCTGGCAGTGAGCATTTAATAGCTTTATTTCTTTGCGTCTTTTTCCAGTTTCCGAAGAAGGAGTTTCTCCTGCGCGTGAGTTATATGGAGATCTACAACGAGACGGTCACAGATCTGCTCTGCGACAGCTGGAAAAGAAGGCCTCTGGAGATCCGGGAAGGGAACTATGTGAGTGTTTGGTTGGACTCGTACACAGATGCGAGAGTAGTTTCAGATCTTAAAGGGGTAATTCAACCAAATATGAAAGTCCTGGTTCTTCCAAGCTTTATAATGGCAGTGAATGGCTGTTTCTGTTTTAAAGTGCATCTGTCCATCATAATAGTGCATCTGTCCATGCCTTTATTAACCCCCGGAGCCTGTGGAGTTCGTTTATGATGGATAGATGCACTTTTATGGACGTCTACAGCTTGGAAGAACCAGGACACTTTTGATATAACTCCGATTGTCTTCGTCTGAAAGAAGAACGTGATACACATGGCTTGAGGGCGAGTAAATCATGGCCTAATTTAAATGTTTGTGTGAACTGTCCCTTTAACCCACTGACTGTCCACAGAAAAACGTGTACGTGGCCGATCTGACCGAAGAGATGGTGACGTCTCCGGAACAAGCCCTGTCCTGGATCACCAAAGGAGAAAGTAAAGCTGCTCTCATTGAATCACTCACTCGCTCGTTCTTTATTCTGCTGTACTGCGGTGCTTATCTGACCCTCACTTGATTCATACAGAAAACCGGCATTATGGGAAAACTAAAATGAACCAGCGCAGCAGCCGCTCTCACACCATTTTCCGCATGGTAAGAGGCGATACGAACTGGAGTGTGTTTGGAATCTGGTTTATTTGGACTCTAAGTTCATCTGGTTTGTGTTCTCCGTGTCAGATCCTGGAGAGCCGTGACCGAAGCGATCCGGCGTCTGGGGAGAACGCTGATGGAGCCATCATTGTGTCACATCTGGTGAGCTCAAAACAAACACCAACCTTCTGTGTGATTTCACTGACGTCATTTGGATGAGCAGCGTTTATCACGTTTATCAGTCTGTTGTTTCCCGTTTCTGCAGAACTTGGTGGATCTTGCCGGAGCTGAGCGGGCGAGTCAGACGGGAGCTGAGGGTAATCATTGTGTTTTACTGTTCGTTCTTTTAGTCTGTTGCTTGTTTTGGAACAGGAAAATGGACTTCATTAAATGGTCAAACTACACGATTTCACGGTCGTGATGATTCGCAAACGACAGTGACCGTCGGGATGCAAGAAACGATCTTTTTGTCTCGTATAGTGGACAACAACTGACGCGGCGCTTCACAATGTCCCGACATAAAGACTAGCATGTTTAATTAATCCCGGTCCTCCATGACAGGTTCCG
This sequence comes from Rhinichthys klamathensis goyatoka, assembly GCF_029890125.1. Taxonomy (NCBI): domain Eukaryota; kingdom Metazoa; phylum Chordata; class Actinopteri; order Cypriniformes; family Leuciscidae; genus Rhinichthys; species Rhinichthys klamathensis. The sequence goes on from NW_026606588.1 coordinate 395,570, forward strand.
TCACATCTGTGACCAATAGGAGCACAGAAGCTCTTCCCTACGCCGCTTTCAAACATGGCGAACCGGTGGAGATTACAAATCTGGCACGTTTGGTTATGTATACGTCTCTAAGTTTTCTCTATAACGAAGGAGAATATGATTTGCTAGTTAAAGCCGTTTCCAGCTGACGCGTCTGTCATGGCAGTCCCTCGAGGAAACATCATAAACGCCAAATCTCCACAAAACAACTATTTCTTTCTTGTGGCTTTTCTGACGACAAGACGGCCAGTCCATAACACGCCACTTCGGTAGCCATCGTTTGTTTACGCTCTTCTTTCTGGAAGTCAGTCGCTAGTTCCGCCTTCTTGATGAGATCACACCGTTAATGAGAGCAAGTGATGATTGGTCGGGATGCAAGATGTATTCTGACCGTTCTAAGAGTCAAAATCGCATAACGGGTACTATCGTAACAGTCAGAAATATTGTGTATTTTGAACGGCACGGCACAAATAGTCATTAAAGAAACATTCTGAGTGCAGAAGATTAACACTCGCACACAGACACACATTCACTTACACTCACTCACTCACACTCGCATGCAAGCACACACACTTACTAACTCACTCACTCGCTCACATGTAAGCACAGACACTTACACAGACATTGAGTGAAATGAGTGGGAGTCAATGTCTGTGAGCATTATTGCAAAAATATGCTTCACAATGATAAAAAAAAAAAAACTTGACAAATAATTCTTGTATAATGCCTAAATAAATATCCAAATGTATATTTTCCAAGCATAAAATCTAGTATTTTCACAGCAGGTAAGTGGCATAGAACTGTTCCTGGTCACACATGAGCATATACAGCCAAAGTTTGAGCCATTTACGATAGGGATGCACCGATCCGATATTTGTATCGGGTATCGGGGTCGATACTGCCATTTTTGCCGGATCGGGTATCGTTCAGAAGAGGCCGATCCAAATCCGATATTGTGCGTATATATTCTGTGTTATTGTTAAGCCCAACAAAAGGCACAAAAACATTATAAAGCACCATAAAGTTTTCGTGCACTATATTATAAGTGTTCTGAAGCCATTATATATTATAATGTGAGATAGACATGAATATTTAAGTCATTAAATTCAAGATCACGTAAACTTTTCCATCCGTCAATCTGTCAATCATTCTTCATTCAGCATTCAAACAGCGCGTCGCGTTCGGTTACTACAGTCAACACGAGAACAAGATGATTCAATGTTACTATTATTATACTTGATCTGTAGATAAAGGTCTATGGTTTTGCATAAAACAATTTTATCTTGCTGGACTTTATTGCTGTAACTTAATCATGTTACTTTCTACCGGGTCAGGTGTCTCTTAGATCACAACAATGGAGTACAGTAGAGCACTATAACTGTTCTTCACGCGCACAGTAACTGAAATTTAAAACTATTAAAAGAAAAGGCTCAATAAACGATTGCATAGATAGATACTGTATTATACACTACGCATCAATATGTATTTCCTTTGTGCTTTGAACTTTTCAATGCGCACTCGACGCGCGCTGTGACTCATGTTGCTTCAAGCGCATCATTCTGCGCTCGGGATGCGCATAAGCGCTGTGTGCCGCAATGTATTGGAGCCTTTCATATCATAATACAGTGACGCAATGAAAGATTATTAATAGCCTTTCTTGTTCTGTCCTATCTATCATATGTTCCTGCCTCATTAAACAGCTGTGCTATACATTTAAAACATGTCTCAATTTTAGGCTATATATAAAATAATTTATCTTTTTGATTTTTGTTATCTTGTTTTTCATGAATATATTTTACAACAATACAAAGAGCAATGTGTAACGTTTTATCAGATTTAGTGTTACACTTATTGTCTCTTATTTGTTCCCCACTAAATGTTTTTTTTCACTAATGTTCAGATTTTATACAAGTATACTCTGCACTCTTGATTTTTATAGATTACATTTTACTGCTGAATTATCCACTAATCTAGTTTATAATAGCATTTTTGTCATAGATTATGATCATATATTTTGATTTGTTTTTCTTTATAATGAAGTTGTCTATATTAAGTAGATTGTGTTTAATACACAAAAGAGTGTTTATCAGTTCAACACACAGAGTTATAAAAATTCTACTTGATTAAAAAAAAAACTGCGCTGGTATCGGATCGGTATCGGGGATCGGTCGATACTCAGAATTTTTGGTATCGGATCGATTCTGAAAAAAGTGGTATCGGTGCATCCCTAATTTACGAAAAGCTTAAAATATAACATTTATTTAATGAATTTGTGTGTTAAAAGCTCTCTCTTGTTTCAGGAGCTCGGTTAAAAGAAGGGTGCAACATAAACCGCAGTCTGTTCATACTGGGTCAAGTCATTAAGAAGTTATCCGATGAGAGTCAGAAGTGAGTTATTTCGTGACTTTCACCCTGTTTTTGGCAGCAAACCGTAGCAAACCATAACGTCTCGTTTCCATTCCCTCCAAAAGGGGCTTCGTGAATTACAGAGACAGTAAACTGACCCGAATCCTGCAGAACTCTTTGGGTGGAAATGCAAAAACTGTGATTATTTGCACCATCACGCCCGCCACTGTGGACGAGACCGTCAGCACTCTACAGGTACGAGGACCACACGCTGCTTTGCTCTGCTACGGGGAGATGTTTAACTCATCTGTGTTTTTACTGTGATTTAAAGTTTGCGAGTGCTGCGAAGCGCATGAAGAACGACCCTCACGTCACGGAGGTCTCTGATGAAGGCGCGCTCCTGAAAAGATACCGCAACGAGATTGTTGATCTTAGACGCCGTCTGCAAGAGGTAAGTCAAGTCTCCATCTATACAGCGCTTTAGCAATACAGATGTTTCACAGCAGCTTTACAGTGATAACAGGAGATTACAGCAGCTCTAGAATAAAGGTAATAACACGATCTTTCCCATCTCCTCTCACAGGTGTCCTCTGTCACTCAAACGACTGAAACCGAGCGAGAGTCGCTGTGTCAGCTCCTGCAAGAGAAAGACCAGCTCCAGAGAGATCAGCAGGACCGGATCAAGAACTTGACCAAGTTGCTAGTTACTGCCTCAAACTGCGCCCTGATCCCGAAGGTGACCGATTTCACTAGTCGTAACTAGGCTTGGGTATCGTTTGAATTATCGTTCCTAATTTCGATTCCAATAAGGCAAAAAAAACAAAAAACTTGGATATCGTTCACATTTAGTTTTATTGCAAAACATTTAATTGTACCTTAATATCATGAACAAAAATCAACAGGCTAAAGAACACTTAAGCAAGGAATGTTTGCATGGTTTAAAAATACCATAGAGAACAATATATAGCTAACACTGCACTCTATAAATAAAATGTACATTTTAAATGGTTACAAAAGTTATTCAGTGAAGAACGAGTGAGTTTTCTCTGTCTTGTTTTGTGTGATTAGTGTTATGATAGAGACGGCAGGAATATTAGCCCTGTCACTTTAAGAGCTGCTCTATAGTTACTCACGCCTGCGACACTGAACACAGCGATCCGTCTCGCGCTTGAATGGTTTAAAATCACTTTCTGTGTGAAAACTCATTGAAATGCTCACAAAGGAATCGATAAGAGGAACCGAAATTTTAATTTTATGACAAGTATCCGATTCCTGACCTCGTATTTTTTTAATTCCCAACCCTAATCGTAACTCCTCAGTGTCAGTGAAGTCCACGGATCTGATTGCTGCATTTAAACGCACAGGTTCCCAAGCGGAGAGTGACGTGGGGGGGGAAACTGCTGAGATCTGCACATCTGCTGGAGGAAGACTTCGGCTCGACTGACATGAGCTTCGCTGAGCCGTACATCAAGAAGAGGAGAGCCGACTGCTCTCTGCCTGAAGAGGGAGAGGGTATGAGTATCTTAACACTTGAGAAACTTACTTGCATTCGAAAATGATTCTGCAGTCGCAGCGAAGCAGTTTTCCTCAGTCTGAGTAATTCAAAACTTGTATCCTTTAAATATACAAGTTGAACAAAAAATTACTTGAAGTTAGGATAACCTTCAACTTCTTAAATCCCTCTTGTCTTAAAAGATTATACATTTTTATGCCTTTTGCTTAATTATAACAATTAATTTGATATATGATGGCAACGCAAACCACCGGTCCATCTTAAGACAGGCTCATTTCAAATAATTATTTTTTAACTCGCATTAAAAATGCAACGCTGAATTCCGGTCAAGCCAATAGATTGAACATTCTGTGAAGATTTGTGTGTCCGTCACTAGATAAAGTGTGTGGTGTTGTGTGCAGATATGGATGAGTTCGACAGCCGCTTCGACTTCACTGCTATGGATGAACCCAACATGGACATGGAGATGAGCAGCATCACGGTCCGCAGCTCCTCGGAGGGGGGGTGAGAACCATTATCAATATCAACACTGCTTTTACACTCTGATGGGGCGTTTAAATCGGCTTGAATTGTTTACCTGGTTTTGTTTACTGCTAAGAGTTTTTGAATTTAAATGTTTTCTGAAAAAACGTTTCCATGCATTATTATATTTTATTTGAGCAGAAATGCAATAAAATATGCATTGCATTGTTTGCCATTAGAGTTGCATTTCTCACTGTTGCTGACTTAATTTGTAACTGTTTAAGGGTGTAACGAGACCCTCATGTCACGATACTGGACTCACAATACGATATTAATGAGATACTCCAAGACATATGATAAAAAGTTAACAAATAATAAACTGCTGATTAAAATGCTAAATTTGGTGTTACATTGTGTGTAAATGAATAGTCTTGGACTCAGTGCTGGAAACCCAAAGCAGGACAATAGAGACACCAGAATAACAATATTCATGATTCTGAAGATGAAAACACAATTATTTTAGACGAATATGTTTGCACTCTGTCTCTGACTAGATATATTTAAAATGATGTAGGACACTTTTTTACTGGTAACATCAGACATTTGACATTATCAGGCCCACAAGTACTCCCACATTACATTATTATACATTAAATTTCTATATATAATGTTGAATATAATGTAGTACTGACACTAAAACTCACATTTTTTTTCTCTCACAGTAATTTTTCCTTTGGGTAACCTATCCATGATACATATTCAGGGTATCCGCGGGTCCTTAAAAAGTCTTAAATTAGATTTTAAAAATTTATGGCCTTAAAAAGTCTTATTTTGACTTATGAAAGGTCTTAAATTTTCGATGGCAATTTGAGTTAGACATATCTAAATGTTTTCCAAATTAAAACTATCTAATTAACGTACTTTTTTATTTACTATTCGTTCTTTGTGGATATGCTCGTTCACGTGACATTTCGCGTGACATTTCGCGCCAGCATTACGTCTGTCTCCTGCACGCGAAACAGCAGGAGAGGAGAAGAAAGCTGGTTAATTTCAGTTCAATTGTAAGTTCATTCTTTATGTGCGTAGTGGTGTGCGATGTGTATTGTCTATTATGATATTGTAATCATTGTTTTACTTTAACGTTAACTATGTACGAGGGCGCACTGCGAGCTGACATCGCATTTGTCTCTCATGCTTGCTTTCACTGCGTGATGTGTCAGTGCAGTTATAGGTATGTTCCCTAATAGACGTATAAAGTTTTTGTATTTTATATATCATATGTTGTTATCATACAATATTACATCAGCAAGAGGGCTGTTTTCCCGTGCACAATAGCAAATATGATATTTATTTTATATAACAGTTAAATTAACATTGTTACATTTTATAAACAATATTGTCAATATTGTTTGTTTTCCCTTTATTTCGCTGACGAGAATTTCAAAATGAAACCGTAGCAGAGTCTCAATGCAAAAGACAGCGATGATTTCTTGACTGAAATCTGCATTTTGAACGAATCATTTTAACGATTCAATGAACAATCACTTGCAGTTCCTGAATGAATCAGCCGTTTGAACAAATCGTTTGAATGAATGACTCCCTGAGACAGTGACTTGCCGCCGCCTACTGGCGGGTTTAGTTTCACATTTAAAGTACCCTGTAATTAAAATGTTACAATTAGAAATCAGTTCATATTTAAATATTGAATTAAGAATTGAAAGAATTGAATATATCATAGCTTTATTTATGCAATTGTAAATGGAGTATTAATATATTAATGCCAGTTCTGATGCTGCTTCTGCCTCCTCTGCACTGCAAAGATGGATTTTGATTTAATGATTTAATATAACTGGTAACAGTGGTATTGTGTTATTATTCTAATATAATTTAATTTGAATGTTAGAATTTGACATAAAAGGTGATGCATACCTCTAAGTAAAAAAAAAAAAAAAAGTCCATATATGGGTGAAAATGCCCCTGGAACTCAATTTAAGGTTGCAAATATTGCCCTTTAATAAAAAAATTTTAATTCCTTTCACTGCTGTGAACTGACCACTGCATAGAATATGAAAAATATGAATATCTTTGTGAGTCAGCTGTCAACAACAGGCCTAAACCAGCCATGGTACCAGTACACAAACACAATCAGTAAAATATCATCTAATTATCATCAACAAAACTTTGAAAATATTGAGACATTTTTTTTTCAATATTGCGCACCCCTAATGTAAGGTATTAATTTTGATTTCTTCAGGTCTTAAAAAGGTCTTAAAAAGCCTTAAATTTGACTTTAAAAAGTGTGCAGATACCCTGGTAGTAAATGTAACATCTGAACGCCAGAGGGTTTCTCACACACACAAACACATACACACACACACCAGAGGGCGTCTCACACACACCACATATGCCCTGCTGCAGAAGTATGATAACACGCAACATTCCAGGAAACCCCCATCAGGCATCAGACTAGCTAAATCATACTGTAGCTGAATAAACAGAATAAGGCAGTCGTGTGTTTATTAGTCTTGTTTAATCAAAGCATTTCAATCTTCTGTGTGAGAAGCGCATCATCTCACAGGAGGACGAGCTCAGCTGTCCTGATGAAGTGAGTTTGGAGTAAAAGCGTGTTATTAAATGTCGTCTTTTGTTGCACAAGAGGTTCGTAAATGCGTCTCATGTCTGGAAAGATGTTTGATCTGTTGCTTTTTCAAATGCTCGTTATAAGCGACTGGAACTCGCGGTGCTTTCAGAGTGAGCCGTGTTTCCTGAGCCGTGCTTCACTGACACGCTGCACATAACTGACAATCACAGCATCGCCACTTCATACTCGCCATAAGCCCACTCCATTAAAGTGCGATTTAATCGTGCAGCGCTAGCAGAAGTGCTCACATGCTTTTCTGCAGCATAAATGCATGTTTCTATAATGTGTCCTCTGTGTTCAGGGCTAATTTCCTCGACTCTCCCCGAGCGAACGAGCTCATGGTGAAGGTGGCGTCTCTGGAGCGCCAGCTGGACGCCGAGACTCAGAGCAAATGCAGAGCAGAGGAGATGAGCGCTGAGCTCCAGCTGAAGGTCTCTGAGCTGGAGGACAAGCTGGAGGCTCGATCCACGCCGTCAGGACAGGACCAGACCCTCTCTGAGCTGGAGGAGCTGCAGCGGCGCCTGGAGGCGCAGGTTCAGGAGAGACGGAGAGCTGAGGAGAAGAGCGTCGCACTGGAGCTGAAGCTGGCAGAGCTGGAGAAGCCTTCAGAAGCCCTCCTTCGCTCACAGAACACCTGTGAACAGGTACGACCCCAGCTCTAGTCCCCACAATGCACTTGCGTTTTATGCGTATTAGAGATGTGACGGTGAGGATATTTTCATCAGCGTGTGACAACACCAGTATCACCGGCGGGGGCTTTTATTTCGCTAATTTGATGGCAAAAGTAAAATTAGTTTATTAGCCCATTATTCTTAATGAAAAACACAACAAAACGGTACAATGACGAATTCGCTTTGCTTTGACACCAAATATTCCATCATCGTCTTGTCAGCTCCTCACTCTCGTGATTAATGAAGTCTGACTCCTGTTGCTGATCTGTGCTGCGACTCTCTTACAGCTCACAGACACGTTCAGTTTAATTGTAGTGAACTAAATGTTTTTATTAAAATAAATCAAATCGACGGTGCCGCGGTGGGCGAGAGATGTAACTGGTGTTGCTTCTGAACACAGGCTATCGTAGCAAGGCTAATGCGTATCCCCTTCTGCAGTGATGGGGTTTTCTCTCTATTAGTGTTGTCAAAAAACTCGGTACTTCGGTACCAAGTCGGTACAAAAAAAATTAACGGTTATGGTACCAGCTTTTCTAGGTACCGAGTACCGGGTCAATCCGGTTCTTGATGCGCTGTCCGAAAGGTGCAGAGTTGCGTCCTCTTCATAAAAACACTGAGACATGGCGACCCGTGGCGCTGCTAATGCGCTGGCTCTGAATCCACTTGTTGACAAGAAAGGAGGAAAGAGCCACATATGGAAATATGTTGAATTAGGCTAATGTCACGTTGCCATAAAGGGCCGTTCACATAGCACGTTTTTTGCGCGTGCAAATTTCAAATGTAGGCGCGCGGGAAGCGCGCTCATAATAGAAGCGACGTGCGAGCTTGTTTTTCCAGGCGCGTCACTGTTTATGGTTGCATAGCGGAGACACGCGAGAGCGAGCGCTTGTGGAGAGAAGGAGAAAGCGGTGCAAACTGCGCTCTCCGTGATGACGAGGAAGTATCAGCAAAGAATTAATTGATTTCTAGCCCTTGCATTAGAAATCAGCTACAGGGTTCTCAAGTTTTGAAGACAGGCAAGTGACATTTTTGGCAGTTTTGGATTAAATAAAAGTAGGCTACAGTTAAGTCAAATAAAACATGTTTTATCTCCTGTATAGTTTGGTAACACTACAATAGGATACCATTCATTAACATTACTTAATGTGTTAACATCAACACATTGAGTGAACAATATATTTTTACTAGGGCTGCAACTAACGATTATTTTGATAATCGATTAATCGGACGATTATTTTTTCTATTAATCGGGTAAAACATTCAATTAGATTTTTTGTTTATTATGACTAAATAAAACCCGGTTACACTTTATTTTAAGGTGTCCTTGTTACAGTGTAATTATATTTAAGTACAGAGTAATACTACATGTACTTACTATAGGAATAGGGTAGGATTAGGTTGAGGGTTAGTTGCATGTAATTATGCATAATTTACTGTTATTACTACAGTAAGTACATGTAACATATGTAACAAGGACACATCGTAAAATAAAGTGTTACCTAAAACCCTAAATTAGGATATTTATGTGTAAAAGTGTACTTTAAAAAGTGCAAAAGCCACACATTGAGTTTTACAAATATCAATATTTGCATTGTTTTTAATGATAATTGCTGATGGCAATGGCAAGTTCAGATGTGAAGATATAAACTAAAAACATCTCAAATATATAATTAATTTAATTTTTATTTGAAATGAATTGAATTATAAGGATAATTTGTAAAAATAAATATAGAAAGACTGAAAACAAGCGTGTGAACATAGAGCCGCAGTAGATCGCGTTTGAAAAACAATTAAAACTTAATAGTAGACAAATGCTATATAAAGAGAACGTAATGGAGGTACGCAGCAAGCTAACAGGCTTGATTAAAAAGACAGGAAAAATGATGCATTAGTGCACCAACATTCGCTGAAAACCACTGAGTACAGTGACTAAAAAACAATAATTTACTGCTGCTGTTATTAACTGCCTTTATATTTAGTGCTTTGCTTTGTAAAGACCGTTTTAATTTAATATTTCTGCGGTAGCGCTATTTTAATCCATCACTTATGTTGCGAGCGAACTGATTGCGCAACCTGATGCTCGAGACGCAAAATACAGACATCCCAAGTCTCCCGGAAGTTCTGGAAGTCACCCGCATATTGATAGCGGCTCGCAAATTAGTTCAAACTCCCGGGATTTGAGCGCGCATGCGAGACAGAAGAGACTGTGCTCCAAACCGTGTAGCGCGAGCGCGCGGCAGAGCAACGGAGGGAGAGAGACCTTGCGTGTGTGTGCGTGTGTGCCTCATGAAGCGCGTGTAAGACAGAGAGCATCCTGATTGGCCGATTTCACCCAATCACCAGTAAACCCTCCCCGTGACGTAAGCAGACCAACTAATCGATAATGACATTCGTTGACAACGATTTTCATAATCGATTATTATCGATTTTATTGATTAGTTGTTGCAGCCCTAATTTTTACAACATTAATTAATGTTTGTGAATGTTATTTAATACAAACACTTGATTGTTCATGTTTGTTCACTTCATTCATTGTGCATTAAATAATTTTAACAGATAAAACTTTTGATTTTAAAAATGTATTAGTATATTTTTAAATTAACCCTAAGGAGAATAATTGCTACAGTATATAACTATGGTTTATTGTTTGGTCATTTTATCTAATGTTATCTAACAAATAGAATCTTATTGTAAAGTGTTTTTAATACTACAGTTTCCATCTTTGTAACTGTGATATACACTTTAATATATGTAAATTTTATCTAAATTAAGCTTTGGTACCGAAATTGGTACCGAGAACCGTGGATTTTCACTGGTATTGGTACCGAATGCTGAAATTTTGGGACCGTGACAACACTACTCTCTATTATTGATTGTGTTATGGGTGTGTGTTCAGCTGAAGAGAGATCTGGAAGAGGCCATTCAGCTCTGTGAGACTGTTGGGTTTGAGAAAGTGAGTAAACATGCAATTTTTTTGGCTTGTTGAATGTTCTTTTTCCTTTGGAAATGCATCATATGTAGGGTTGGGTATCGTTTGAATCTTTACAATTCCGATTCTTATCAATTTCTAATTTTGATTCCAATAAGGTATAAAAAAAAGAACTTGTATATTTTTCACATTTAGTCAAAACGTTTAATTGTAGCTGAATATCATAAACAGAAATCGACACTTGCACAAGGAACGGTTGCCTGTGGTTTAAAAACACCATAGAAAACAACTATAGCCTAACTAATATAAATGTAAAGCATTATTAAAGACAACAAACACTCGGTAATTAAAAAAGAACAAATAAAAAATTAGCAATCGCAATGGGTAGATACAACTAAACAAAGATACGATTGAAATAAACTCTTAAGATTTTCAGGTTCAGAAACTGTAATCAAATATAAAATGACACTGCACTTTATAAATAAAATATACATTACAAATAGTGTAATTAGTGTTATAGAGACGGCAGCAGGAATATCAGCGCTGTCACTTTAAGAGCTGCTCTATAGTTACTCACGCCTGCACTGAACACAGAGTCTCTCACGCTTAAAGTTTAAAGTCGTAATGCTCACAAAGGAATCGAAATTAAAATTTTATAACAAGTATCCAATTCCGGATTTGGAATCGATTTTTGATTCCCAACCCTAATCACATGACAGGGTTTTGATGCCATGTTTGAACCCTGCTAATAAATAAACCTCACCTTTTTATTTATTTTGTAAAGGATGCTGTTATAGCCGAGCGAGACCTGGCCAAACACACGCTGGATCAGCTGACCTCAGACCTGGAGCGTGTGAAGGCAGAGAAGGACTCACTTCAGAAAGACAAGGACGCCCTGCAGAAGGACATCGAGGAGAGGAGAGATGCAGACGAGTTCGAGAAACTGGAGGAGGAGAGCAAGAGAGAGTACGAGGTGATCAGAGCGCGTCACATCTAAGCTTTATCCTCACGTACACCGGCTCTCGTTTACATGTTCTCTGTCTTCACACAGAGGGAATTAGAGTCCGAGAACTCCAGACTGAAGCAGGATTTAAAGCGATCTGAAGAAATGATCCAACAGCTGAAGGTCTGCGCACATTCACTTTCTTATTCATTTGCTTTCGAACGTGTGTAACGTGTCCTTATGAACTCCGTGCTGTTCTCCACAGGCCGATCTGGCGATGATGTCATCCGAGCTCCAGAAGAAGACCGCTATGACCGCTGAGCTTCAAAGATTTGTACGTCACGAGTCGCTGAACTGTTAGTTAGTGGTCGTCTGATGAGGGTTTTCAGTGGGAACTTTGATTGTTTACACTATTTATTAACACAATATTTAGCACAATTCTTCCACACTATACGTTGACAAGAGCGTCGGCTAGTGTGACTAATCAAAATAAAAGCTAAATCTCCATGTGGCTTATTCAGGGTTCCCGCGGATCCTTAAAAAGTCTTAAAAAGTCTTAAATTAGATTTTTAAAATTTAAGGCCATAAAAAGTCTTATAAAGTCTTATTTTTACTTATGAAAGGTCTTAAATTTTAGATGACACTTTGACTTAGACATATCTAAAAGCTTTCCAAATTAAAACCATCTAATTAGCGTACGTATTTTTATTTATTTATTATTCTATCTTTGTGGATTTGCTAGTTCACGTGACATTTCGCGTCACTCGCGAGTCGCGGCAGCATAACTGTCTCCTGCAGGCGAGAGGAGAGAAGGAGAAGAAAGGTCGTAAATGTCAGTTCAGTTGTAAGTTCATTCTTTATGTGCGTATGGTGTGCGATGTGTATTGTCTTTTATGATATTGTAATCATTGTTTTAACAATGTACGAGGCACTGCGAGCTGACATCGCATTTGTCTCTCGTGCTTTCACTGCGTGATGTGTGCAGTGTAACTGTTATGTCCCCAAGTTAGTTTTTGTCTTATATTTATATCATATTATGTTCTTATATTAGAATATCACATCAGAAAGAGTGCCGTTTTCCCGTGCACAATTCCAGTTGTGATATTTATGTTATACAACAGTTAAATTAACAAGAAGTTAACATTGAGTTACTTTTTAGACACAATATTGTCAATATTGTTGGTTTTCCCTTTATTTCGCCGACTATAATTTCAAAATGAAACGTAGCAGAGTCTCAATGCAACCGACAGCGATGATTTCTTGACTGAAATCCGCGTTTTGAACGAATCACTTGCTTCTTTCCCGAATGAATCAGCCGTTTGAACGAATCGGTTGAATGAATGACTCCCTCAACTCACTTATTAAGACAGTGATTTGCCGCTGCGGTTTCATATTTAAAGTACCCTTTAAATAAAATGTTAAAATTAGAAATCATTTCATATTTAAATATTGAATATTGATTTAAAAATATATATCTCATACCTTTATTTATGCAGTTGTAAATGGAGTGTAAATATATTAGGCCATCCTTAAAAATATTCTTGTTTGCCGTAACCCGACCGACCCTGTCGAATTAGGACCGACCCAATTATTTATTTTTTTCCCCTTTTAGTCCGACCGACTTGCCGGTTGTAAACTTGCATTAAGACCGACCGATTTTTTTTTACTCTTCAAACAACTAACACAAATGCAATAAAATAATATATATATTATTTTATAGTAAGTATTGTGAATATAAATTGCGTAGGCTATGTTCTTTCTTTTAAATAAAACCCCGTGGCGTCATCTATTATGATTATGTTTACACCATTGGTTTATGCATGTCACATGGCCTGTGCGTTCGCTTCGTTTCATTCACTGTCAATGGTTCGCGCTCGGTGATGATGGCTGCGGCGCGGCTGCTTGTGAAATACGTCTGTATATGAGCCTACATTTAGTCGCTCATTATTCGAAATTCTTAATGGTCAAATAGGAGAATAGGGAATCGATGTTAACGGCCTTTTCTCGGAGCGCATCCAGCTCGTCATGATATGCCCACCGCGAACGCGCGTCACACAGCAACTGCAGGCTCTGACAAACAAACACACATAAGTGTGGGAAGCCAAACACACCGAAAGTGGGACAAACGGCACGGTGTTACAGAGTTCGCGCTGCGCTGACTTGTAATCTGCGTGGCTCAATGGACCGAGCCGCGACAGACTCGACAGCGCAGGGAGAAGTGTTTGCTTGCGCCAGCCAATGGTCAGCGCGGCGCGAACTAATCTCACCAGCGCCGCGCCGCGCTGACCAATAAAACAGCACATCCCATACCGAAATGTACTAAATAGCACAAAAGAAAATCGACCATTCCATAATATGTCAGGACTACTTAATAGGCCTATAGTTTCTACAATGCGCCTAGCCATTTGACCTCACTGATTTCCGTTAATAGCAGATGTTTATGGGTCAAATCTCTCACTCTCTCCCTGCAACTTTTTGTTACCCTCCTTTCCTGCCCCTAGACCAGAAAGGGGGCTTGTAACAGTATGGGTCAAATGTAAACGAATGGTGCCAAACGCGCTGTTTTATTGGTCGGCGCGGCGCTGGTGAGATTAGTCATTTTAATTTATTTGTTTCCCTCTGAAAATCCACTTTCATGGAAATCTAGTGGCTCCTTTTTTTTCTTCTTTTTTTGATTCAGCCTATTTTTTTTTCCAAATGAATGCAGCTGGAATTAATGCAATAAATATGTTTTTTTGACAAAGATTTCAAATTGTTTGTGGCCTATAACCTGTATCAGAATGAGGTTCGCAATGGTGGGCCCGAAGGCATGGGTTGAAGACCCAGTCAGTGACGTCACGATATGTAAATTTGTTTAGATTCATACCGACGTAATCACCATGACCAAAATTATCCTTTTTTTTTTACATTGAATCTTGAAAAAAAAAAAATAGACCTACCTACCGACCCTTTTTTTTTTTTTTATTGCTGTTACTGCAAACCAAAATATTTTTAAGGATGGCCTTAATGCCACTTCTGATGCCGCTTCTGTCACTTCTGCACTGCAAAGATGGATTTTGATTGAATGATTTAATTTGACTGGTAACAGTGGTACTGTATGATTATTATATAATTAAGTATTATTGTATAATTACTGTATAATTTAATTTGAATGATAGTATTTGACATTAAAGGTGATGCATAACTCTAAATAAGTTTAGAAAAAATGTCCATATATAGGTGAAAATGCCCCTGAAAAAATCAATTTAAGGTGGCAAATATTGCCCCTTAATTAAAATATTAATTTCTGTCACTGCTGTGAACTGACCACTGCATAGAATATGAAAAATATGAATATCTTCGTGAGTCAGTTGTCAACAACAGACCCCAACAGACCTAGACCTAAACAGACCAAACCTATAACACAATCAGTAAAATATCATCTAATTATTATCAACAAAACGTTGAAAATATCAAGATATATTTTTGTCAATACTGCACAGCCCTAATGTACGGTATTAATTTTGATTTCTTCAGGTCTTAAAAAGGTCTTAAAAAGCCTTAAATTTGACTTTCAAAAGTGTGCAGGAACCCTGTTATTGTAACTATCAAATCACAAAGACTGCCATTTAATTAAGTAAATATTTACGTGTTTATTTACACGTGAGCAGCTAATGAGTTTTGAAACTACAAAATTATTATATTGTTCACTTAAATACAGTAAGTTTTTTTTTATCATTTATTTTATAGCCATATTGATATATAATCATAGGCTTTTTAATAGAAACTTTGTGTACACAATATTTAACACAATATTTTGCACAATTCTTCCACGTTATACGGTGACCAGACTGACGGCTCTGTGTGTAAAACCAAAATCTCCACAACTTATTGTAATTATCAAATCACAAAGACTGCGATTTAAGTAAATAATTACTGTTCATTTACACGTGAGCAGCTTATGAGTTTTGTAACTTTCTTATAGTCACTTACAAAATTATATTGGTTTCACTTAAATACATTTTTGTACAGCAATATATTTTAATTCGATGAAAAATTATTTTTATAGCCATATTGATATAAATATAAAATATAGGCCAGATTGTGCAGCCCTACAAACAAGATTTTTTTTCCTTCTCTTAAACAAATCAAATTGTGGTGTATTTAGATCAAAATTGACTTAACAAGGGAAATCAAAAATCATGCTTTCTAGGAAACGGTAACTCTGCTTTGCTGTGGCTACAAACGCTCTGTGTTATGCATCTCATATTCAGTTATGGTTTATTGCAATCTGCAGAGCGACAAGGATCTCGTGCATGAAGTGACGTGTCTGAGGCGCTCTCTGGATGATGCGGAGACTCTCAGTTTGGAGACGAAGAAGGAATGGGCCTTCCTGCGGAGCGAGAACATCTGCCTCAAAGAGAGAGACGTGAGTAGAGCTGTGTGTGTAATGAGTAGGGGTGTAACAACATATTGTCACAATATATCACCACAATATATCACAATACAAAAATGCATCCATGTTTTGTGGGTAGTGACTATATATGTTATAGTTTGCTCAAAATGAAAACATTTTTTCAGTTTTCAGAGTTTTAATGTCAGTACATTAACCTACTATATAATGTATAATAATGCAGTGTGGGAATATTTGTGGGCCTGATAATGCCAAATGTCTGTTACTAGTAAAAAGTGGCCTACATTATTTTAAATATATCTAGTCAGTGACAGATCTGAATCATGAATATTGCTATTCTGGCGTCTCTATTGTCCTGTGCTTTGGGTGTCCAGCACTGAGTCCAAATGGTGTTGTAGTGTTTAATGTGAGTCATGTGACTTCGCTCAGGTGACCCTGACCACAGACCATGAGAAGATGGAAGCTGTGGTGAAGACGCTTCAGGACAAGCTAGAGCTGGAGAAATCTCGCTTCAAGAAGATGCAAACCGATCTTCAAAGGGAACTGATGGGAGCCTTCGACGAGAACACCAAACTAACGGCTCTGCTGGACGGGAAAGTGCCAAAAAGTGGGTGCAGAACCGTCAAAGAACATGCAAGAGGCACTCTGAGATTCAGCCGACTGCATTTACTGTCTACATTCACTTCGTCTTGTCAATGATTCGAAACGATCAGTTGAAGGCGAACTGAACCAACATCACAGGGATAGTTCATTCCAAACCTATAAGACTTTCATTTATCCTCAACAAAAATATAAACTTTCATTTTTGTCCATCCATTGAAACTTTCCAAGCTTCAAATGGCACATAAAGATATTGTAAACTAATCCATGAGAATGAAGAGGTTTATTTCATTTCTTCTGAAGAGACGCAATCTCTTTATATGATTAATACATTTAACTTGTTTTTTTGTTTTTTTTTCATATTAACAATGATCAACAAGCTTATCAAATATGGTAAACGGAAGCGCCACAGTTTAGCTTCCATGTGTATCATATTTGTGCAACACATTCTTATGGGTTACTTGTATGAAGCTTGAAAATGTTGATCTGAATTTCAATAGATGGACAAAAAATAACAATCTTAAAAAAAATACAAATAACTAATGAACGTCATACATGTTTAAAATGACATGAGGGAGATTAAATGATGACAGGATTCATTTGAGGACCTATTCCTCTAAGATTTAGCACACTTGTACATGCAGTGTTTCAATCATGGTAGTGTTGTATGTTTGTCATTTAAGGAAGTAATTTGTTACTTTTGATGTTCACCCTCCTTTCCTCCTCTTCACAGATCTGACCGATAATCTGGTGTTGGAGAAAACGCTGTGTGACGTGCGTAAGGAGCTTGACCAGAGTCTCGAGAGGGAGCGACGTCTGCAGAGCAAGACGGAGGAGTTCGAGACGCTCTCTGTTAAAGTGGAGGAATTACAGACACAGGTTAGAGAACCGTCTCATGGTGTCTTAGCTCGTCTCTGCACCTACATGTCTAAATCTCCTCCATTACGGTTCATTCTCAGGTGTGTGTTCTGTCAGAAGAGCTGCGTTCTGCTCGAGAGGAGCGAGACGCTCTGATATCTGCTCAGTCCAGTGTGAGAGCAGGAGCCGGTGAGACGTGTGTGTCTGTGGATCCGCTGCTGGAGACGGAGAGCGATCTGGTGGAGGCTCAGCTGAAGGAAGCAGAACTGACCCGACAGCTCACAGAGACTTCAGAACGCCTCCAGAACATCCAGACGGACCTGCAGCTCGAGACGCAGGCGAAGCACACACTGCTGGCGGCACTGGAGGAGGCCACGCAGAAGGTACACACACACTTTACACCACACACACACACACACACTGCTGTCGGTACTGGAGGAGGCCACGCAGAAGGTACACACACACTCCCACCAGACCGAAAGGGGTTTAACTAGAGCGCTGTTATTCAGTGCTGTAATTTGATGCGAGTGGCGGAAGCTTGAAGTGCACAGTGGGCAGAAGCGACTAATTGATTATGACATTCGTTGTCTGATTTTCATTATTTTATGGATTAGTTGTTGCAGCCCTAGTTCTAACACTGTTTTCCCCTGTCAGTCGCTGCAGCTGAGCTCCGAGCTGGAGTGTGTGTGCGGCGAGAGAGACGCGCTTCGGTCTGAGATGCAGCGAGTTCAGAGTGAGCCGGATGAGATGGAGAACCTGCGACGCACCATCATCTCCAAAACTGAAGAGCGAGAGCAGATGCAGGAGATCCTACAGGCCCTGAGAGACGAGAGGGACCAGCTCAAGAGCGACCTGGAGGAAAATGTGGAGATGGTGAGCGCATACGACTGCCGCCAGGTCACATGATCTCGCTCGGCTTACAGACCCTTTAACCCTCGTGCATCCATTTAAAAGTTACACAGGTGCATAGTGGACAAAAAACAGTCATAAAAATTAGGTTTGGGACCACAGATTTAAATGTGGTCTCATTTTAAAGAAGACCCATGGCAGATTAGTGTTGAAGTAAAAAAAAGTTTAAAAAGTAAAACCAACATGTTTAAAAAAATATATCTAACTTTTTATCTATAACTGTACAACTGCTAGAAAATCAAAGCCATAAATCTAAATTAGTTGTTACAAATTTGAGGTTAATATATATATATATATACACTCACCGGCCACTTTATTAGGTACACCTGTCCAACTGCTCGTTAACACTTAATTTCTAAGCAGCCAATCACATGGCGGCAACTCAGTGCATTTAGGCATGTAGACATGGTCAAGACAATCTCCTGCAGTTCAAACCGAGCATCAGTATGGGAAAGAAAGTTGATTTGAGTGACTTTGAACGTGGCATGATTGTTGGTGCCAGAAGGGCTGGTCTGAGTATTTCAGAAACTGCTAATCTACTGGGATTTTCACGCACAACCATCTCTAGGGTTTACAGAGAATGGTCCGAAAAAGAAAAAACATCCAGTGAGCGGCAGTTCTGTGGGCGGAAATGCCTTGTTGATGCCAGAGGTCAGAGGAGAATGGCCAGACTGGTTCGAGCTGATAGAAGGGCAACAGTGACTGAAATAACCACTCGTTACAACCGAGGTATGCAGCAAAGCATTTGTGAAGCCACAACACGCACAACCTTGAGGCGGATGGGCTACAACAGCAGAAGACTCCACCGGGTACCACTCATCTCCACTACAAATAGGAAAAAGAGGCTACAATTTGCAAGAGCTCACCAAAATTGAACAGTTGAAGACTGGAAAAATGTTGCCTGGTCTGATGAGTCTCGATTTCTGTTGAGACATTCAGATGTTAGAGTCAGAATTTGCGTAAACAGAATGAGAACATGGAACCATCATGCCTTGTTACCACTGTGCAGGCTGGTGGTGGTGGTGTAATGGTGTGGGGGATGTTTTCTTGGCACACTTTAGGCCCCTCAGTGCCAATTGGGCATCGTTTAAATGCCACGGCCTACCTGAGCATTGTTTCTGACCATGTCCATCCCTTTATGGCCACCATGTACCCATCCTCTGATGGCTACTTCCACCATGTCACAAAGCTCTAATCATTTCAAATTGGTTTCTTGAACATGACAATGAGTTCACTGTACTAAAATGGCCCCCACAGTCACCAGATCTCAACCCAATAGAGCATCTTTGGGATGTGGTGGAACGGGAGATTCGCATCATGGATGTGCAGCCGACAAATCTGCGGCAACTGTGTGATGCCATCATGTCAATATGGACCAAACTCCCTGAGGAATGCTTCCAGCACCTTGTTGAATCTATGCCACGAAGAATTGAGGCAGTTCTGAAGGCAAAAGGGGGTCCAACCCGTTACTAGCATGGGGTACCTAATAAAGTGGCCGGTGAGTGTATATATAAAAAACTAAGATTGTGTTAGGTGTAGTACCAGATTTCCCCATTAGATAAAGCAAAACTCCAACAGAGTTTTTCTCTCTCAAATATTACAAGCACACACAAAAAATGTTCATTACACGCATACAAACCACACTGACATCCATACAACACACAAGTATCGCTGCATAATCTATCCAATCGGCTCTATTATACGCATAAGCAGAAAACAGGAATAAAGCGAGTATTTGCTTTATAGGCCAAACCTGAAAAATGGCACCATCTGGTATACAATAGTAAAAATGTACATTTTGAAGCCTTGCCAACAGAATGAAAGCCTATTTACAAAAATTGCATCATTTTATAGTTCAATGGCCCTGGGATTAAAAATTGCCGTTTCAATGGGGACATTTGTTCAACAGGCCCTGAGAGGAACTATGTTTTGTACCTAGTGCAATTTATTTATTTATTTTAAGGAAGTTGGGATTAAATAGTAAAATTCCAATAAAAATACACACCTGTGCCAACATTTATGCAGTTGGCATTAACACAGGCAAAGTGATCCATAAAAACCTGAAAAAGACAATGTCCATAAAGTGGCACGGGTTAAACCCTGAGCTTTATCCGCTGCAGATGATTGAGACTCAAGCAGAACTGAGAGACGCTCAGGGGACGGTGAAGGACCTGCAGGGAGAGATACTCGATCTGAGGTCACAGAGAGGTCAGACGCCCGACCAGGACCAGAAGAGCCGAGAGCATCAGGTACACGTCAATTACAGCTCCTGCGATTCCAGTCATTTATTTTTGGCTTCCAGTGATTATGAAAAGAAGATAATGGAGATAAAACATTTATTGCACTGCATTCTGTTTCCCAATGATTAGTATTTCCTGCCCCTCCTTCACAGCAATGTGATTTCATTATTCCCTGAAAGTCTAGAGTTTAACATCCAAATCGGTAAAATATGAGTGTCGTAAAAATGCGTTCTAATGCAGGATATTAAAGTTATTAATGCATTAAACGGCTCACGCTCTTCTCCAGGTGGATCTCTGTTCTGAGGCAGAGTATACTTTGAGCTTCAACATTCATACAATTGCAGTCAATTACTACAGTGAACACAAACCGTTGGGAGAAAATCTGTATATTAGATCTGTGTGTTCGACGTTAAAGTGACAGCAGCCTAATACACTCCTGCTATCTGTCAATCAAACCACAGCAGACAGAATCACTCGCTGCTCTCGACCGAATGACCAGTTTAATTCAGACAGTGAATACTAAATGCTATTTTACTTTAATTTTCTTCACTTTCTATATTAGTACATTACTGAATACTAGAGCTACATGATTAATACCAACGTTGTTCAAGCGACATACACCGGTATTGCGGTATATTAAAAATTCATATCATAACAATAATAAACACCGGTATACCGCCCAGCACTAATTTCACTGGTATCTAAAATGTCCGTATCTCAGCAATCTTATTTTCAGCATTATATACCAATATCATTATACATATTTATATCATGAAGAAAAACTTGGGCGATTATTACCAAAATCTTAAATCAAGATGCATTCCCAATTGTTTTAAATAATCGTGATTTAAATATTGACCCAAAATATTTTTGACAGATTTGACATATTCAAGCAGCCTTACTTGGAAATCCACAAGGGCTGGGCAGTTTGACATTACATATGACTGTAGAAAATGTGATAATTTTCCTAAAACCCACACACCCCAGTATCCACACACACCTGATCTCAGCGTTAAAGCGTCCCGTGTGTGTGCAGCTGACAGGAGAAGAGCGACCGCTGTCTGAGAGATCGGACCATCATGACCAGTCTGAGGCGATGGAGAAGATGAAGGCAGATCTCAGGTCTGTAACGGAGGAGAGAGAGCAGCTTCAGGAGAGCCTACAGCAGATGCACACACGTCTGGAAGAGAAGACTGAGATGGTGAGAGGCAGCGTCACTCAGCTACACTACAGATAACACGTGTGGCAAGAGGAGTTCACTTAAAAGGGTCCCGTTTCACTAGGGCTGGGTACCGAGTTCGGTACTTTTTAGGTACCGACCGAATTGCCTCGATACTACCGAGTATCGAAACATGTCTTGTTTTTCGGTACCACATTTCGGTACCTAAGTGGTTAATCTCGTCAATGTCAGTGAAACAATAAGCATGCAGCATGATTGGCTGTGGCGGAAAAACACTAGTTTACGCGGCTGCCCAGAGACGCGGCTCGTCGCACGTGAGGCTGCAGTGTGTGTGTGTGTGTGTAAGCGTGCGTCCCAACCCAGATAGATAGAAAATATGTGGAAATGATCCAAAGTGTACCTATGTCATGTGCCAGACTCGATGCCAGATGCACGCGATGCAATATTTTCGACAAGATCATTGCTGCCAAGACCGGGAACACGGTAAATCTAGGCACTGAAGCGCACAAAATACACTTGAGAGTAATGGTGTTCACATCGAACGCGAATAGAGCGTCAAATACGCGTCTATCGCGTCTAGTTCGACGCTTGAATCTTCAGCTCGAGTTCAAATTTTTCAACTTGCGCGGAAGACGTTCGCGGCAAACGCGTCGCCCAATTCGCGTCATTCGCGACGCCCGGCGCGAATGATGCGTCTATTCGCGTCTTTGCATTGACTATGTATGTAATCTACTCGCACAAATAATTAAATTCGCGTTCGGTGTGAACACACCATTAGTAAACACTTGTTCATTAATAAAATAATTAAAATATCTCCTTGCTATTGTTTCCACATCCATAATCATTAGGCTACTTTTGCCAGGGCTTTGCTGCAAGCTTCACGTGCAGGTATATATCCCGCCCCCCAGTAGCCTATATTTAATTTAATTCACATTTATTTGTATAGCATTTTTCACAATACATATGCATTTTCTGTAAAGCTGCTTTGAAACGATGTCTAAATTACAATTTAGATTGATCTGTTATCAGAGGTGACAGTGTAATGCATTTCAATTAATTTTCATTCAGTTTCATCGTTAATTAATGCATTAAGTTAAAGCAGAAACAATGAGCTCATTGAAGTAAAGAATACATGTTGTTAAATGATTAGGAAACATAGAAAACTTTAGCATTGGTGCTTTTTTACATACTCAAAATATGAGTGTAAAAAAGTCAACAAACTGAAAAAAAAATTAGGTAATGTTATATTGTTAAACCTGGTTACATAAAATTGGTATCGAAAAAAGTATCGTTCAGGAACCGGTATCGAAGTCAAGGTATCGGTATCGGTATCGAACATTTTGTTACGATACCCAGCCCTACGTTTCACACAAGGCCACAAGAGACCGCACTTGCTTACAGTGGCCTTGTTACATGCACTAACAAATGTTTCTGTAGTGTGAGTTTTGTGACCTTGATAGCAAGCGATGCTGTTGAAATATCTATAATGCAAGTTGAAAGGAAGTGTTTTCAGATTCAACTTTATTATCATTGTGCAGAGTACAAGTACAGAGCCAATGAAACACAGTTAGCATCTGACCAGACGTGCAAACCTTGAATATAAGTGTTTTGTTTTAGATGCTGCAGGTTCAGTCCGAGTTACAGGAACAGCGTTTGAATCAAGAACAACGTGATTCCAGCGAGGAGAACAGCGCTCCGCTTCAGGTCTGTAACTGACTTCTGTTTGACATGATGCGAGTTTCACCTTTAGAGATTTAATTTAATATTCAACAATATTATTGATCTCCTGCATTGACAGCATTATATGAGAACTGAGCTGAGCTGACGATGACATCACGGTTTTCTCCAGAGCGGCTATATATATATATATATATATATATATATATATATATATATATATATATATATATATATATATATATATATATATATATATGAAGTAAATTAATAACTTTATTACAACAGAAATGAAGCATCACTGATCTTACTTAAGCTGGACTGAGACGCTCTTCTCTTCTGGAAACACACTTTGCTCCATTATTCTCCTGTTATCTCTGTAACGCTGCTGTGAAACACTCTGTGCTGTGAAGCGCTGTAGAAATAAAGCTGACTTGATCTGACTTTAGAGTTTGTGCGGGTTAATCTGATGTTGTAACATGTTCTACAGATCCAGACACTAAAGAAAGAGCTTGAGACTTTATTAGAGGAGAGGAACCAGCTGACGTTGGAACTTCAGGAGACGTCTGAACAGGTGGAGATCTGAAACTATAGAAATGAATATAGACGCCCCTAGCTGCACGTGACGCATGAGATTAAATGTGCTGTTTCTCAGGTGTGTGTTCTGTCAGAAGAGCTGAGTTCTGCTCGAGAGGAGCGAGACGCTCTGATATCTGCTCAGTCCAGTGTGAGAGCAGGAGCCGGTGAGACGTGTGTGTCTGTGGATCCGCTGCTGGAGACGGAGAGCGATCTGGTGGAGGCTCAGCTGAAGGAAGCAGAACTGACCCGACAGCTCACAGAGACTTCAGAACGCCTCCAGAACATCCAGACGGACCTGCAGCTCGAGACGCAGGCGAAGCACACACTGCTGGCGGCACTGGAGGAGGCCACGCAGAAGGTACACACACACTTTACACCACACACACACACACTGCTGTCGGTACTGGAGGAGGCCACGCAGAAGGTACACACACACACTCCCACCAGACCGAAAGGGGTTTAACTAGAGCGCTGTTATTCAGTGCTGTAATTTGATGCGAGTGGCGGAAGCTTGAAGTGCACAGTGGGCAGAAGCGACTAATTGATAATGACATTCGTTGTCTGATTTTCATTATTTTATGGATTAGTTGTTGCAGCCCTAGTTTTAACACAGTTTTCCCCTGTCAGTCGCTGCAGCTGAGCTCCGAGCTGGAGTGTGTGTGCGGCGAGAGAGACGCGCTTCGGTCTGAGATGCAGCGAGTTCAGAGTGAGCCGGATGAGATGGAGAACCTGCGACGCACCATCATCTCCAAAACTGAAGAGCGAGAGCAGATGCAGGAGATCCTACAGGCCCTGAGAGACGAGAGGGACCAGCTCAAGAGCGACCTGGAGGACAGTAATGGGATGGTAAATACTGAATTCTGCTCATTATATTAATATACAGGAGTCAGCATTTGAAGTGGATCAAAAAAGTCCATCAAAGTTGTCCTAAGACAAGAACGGGTATTGTTTAAAATTCATGTATAACTTTGTAAAAACTTAATAGGTCCTCTTTAACATGTACAGTAGTCAACATTTGAAGTGGATCAACACCTTTTATAAACTCTTGGTGTACTTTCAGGCTCTACTAGAACAGGTTTTCCTGCTTGAATGTTAATTATTCTCCTCATATTCTCCATTGTTGCCGCTCCTCTCTTCCCAGTCTGTCAGTAATGCTCTGTTTACTTCCTGTCTCTATGAAGCCCCTCCTCCTGAAAAGCACACTGTGCTCTGATTGGTCGCCTGTAGCAGTGTGTTGTGATTGGTCGCCTGTAGCAGTGTGTTGTGATTGGTCGAGCGCTTCGAGTGTGTTTGGGAAATGTCCCGCCCCTTTCCATAACCGCCAGTTTAACACACTACTAACTAGGGATGTGCACGAATTTTCGAATATTCGATCTCTAATTATTATTCGAAAAATAAAATACTATTCGAATTTTACTACTTTGCTTTGCTGGCCGTAAATGCAGTGAATCCATGATAAATCCCAAGCACTAACTCGCAGTTATAATTAAATGCACTGGGTGGCGCTGTGGAGTGTGTTAACAAGCTGTGTGTATTTGATCACATAATGTTGTCGTCTGCCTCGCGAAGTTTGGAATTACTTGAAAACGATCTTACTAAATGGAATTACTTTTGATCGAATTAATGAATTAATCTGAGTTATAATATCATCAACACAATGAGAAATCACATGAAATCCAAACAGTCGTATGAGGAAAGATGGCTGTCCATCACGGCATTCACGACTGCAGGTAAGCGCAGCTGGACCCCGCGTGATCCGAAATGATAACTTATCTTATAGCAAAATGATTTTGAGACATATACTTCCTTTAAGTTTTGTTGAGGGGGACATGTTTAGTGCTGTTAGAAACTTAAAACACCGTTATCTAGTGTCTCTGAAGCGTCTGTCAGCGAAGCGCCTTTTCTCACTCGAGCACAAATTGCTGGCGGTGCCTCTGCATGTGGATATTGTTTTTCTCAATAAAAACGTGAAACCATATAAAAACGATAATCATATGCTGCCTCGAGTGTGTGTGTACGTTCTGTACGATATCTGGCGCAATCTGCTTTATTAGGCGTTTTTTTCCCCGTTCGCGCTGCTTAAGCATGCTTTTATCAGTGTTTCCGCTACATTCATTCTGCCGTGGCGCGCCGCCACACCTAAAATCATCCCGCCACGGCTGCAGCTTCTCGGTCCGATATTGTTTGTGTTATTGTTAAGCCCCACTAAAGGCATACAAAACATTGTAAAGCACCATAAAGTTTTCACACTATATTCCAAGACTTCTAAAGTCATTCAATAGCATAATGTGAGGTAAAAATGTATATTTAAGTCGTTAAGTTAAAGTTAATGAAAACTCATCTCTCCTCAGTCATTCTCCATTCAGCATTCAAACAGCGCGTCGCGTTCGGTTACGACAGTAACACATAGTAACACGACGACACTCTCTTCAAGATCAATGTTCCCTTTATACTATATTTGTAGATAAAGGTCTATAGTTTGCATAAAATTACTTTATCTTGCTGGAGTTTATAGCGCTTTCTAAATCACATTCCTTTCTCCCGGGTGTCTGTTACTACAGCACAGCACTAGAGTAGAGAGCACTATGAATTGTTCTTCATGCGCACTGTAAGTTAACTGAAATTTAAAACTGTTAAAAGAAAAGGCTTAATAAACTGTTGCATAGATATAATACATTAAGCAGATATAATCTCTTCGCTTTGTGCTTTGAACCTTTCAATGCGAAGCGCTGCACGCTGTGACTTCGCGTTGCTTCAAGTGCATCATTCTGCGCACGCGATGCGCATAATCGCTTTGCCGCTCTTATTGGCGCCTTTCATGTTATAATACTTAGGGGAGGTTTAAACACATGGAATAAAGGGGCGTGGCCAATGGGAATATCACTCATGGGCCACGCCCCTCCCCCTGGCGAAATGGGCCTGCCACCACGGCTGGAAAAAATCCTAGAGGAAACACTGCTTTTATTAATGCTTTTGTTTTTTATATTTTTGTTTACACATAGGCCTACTGTTTAATGTTTTCAACTAAAAGAAAACTTTAACATATATTGTAAGCTTGTTGTGTATATTGCCTAATTGTAAGCTTGTTCAGAAATGGTGACAAAAACGTGGGGGAAAAAATTCAACTTAAAAAATAACGTCTTTTTCGTTAAACGTCATTTAAATAAACGAATATTCGAATATTCGATTTTTATGAGCCCGAATATTCGAATGCTATATTTTTGAAAAATGTCCATCCCTACTACTAACTCAACCAGGCCCCGCCCCTTTATTCTGTGCATGAATTATTAAGAGGAATGTTGTGACGTGTTGAAAACGCAAGACTACAATGGAGGCGTTTCAGGAGTTCAGAAACACTGACACTGATATAGAGAAGAACGGGAGCTTTTCATGATCACAAAAAGCATAAATGTAAAGCTTAATAGGTCCTCTTTTAAAGTGAGGTGTGTGTGTGTGTGTCAGCTTATGCAGGTTCAGCAGGAACGCAGCGGCCCAATGATTGACACACATCATGATGAACTCCTCCAGCAGGTAATCTGAGACCTTCACACACTCCTGATGTGAGCGCATCAGATGCTGATTATCGTGATGTTTATGTATCGTGTGTCGCAGATGCAGCTGCTCAAGGAGGATCTGGAGACCGCCACCGCGGAGAAGAGCCAGCTGAAGTCTGATCTACAGGACAATGTGGAAATGGTGAGATGAAAACAGTTGAGCCACTGTTTTAGAAAGGAGGATGAAAACAGTGAAATATTATTCCAGTGTAAATCAGCTGTTTTCTATGTGAATATACAGTAAAGTGTAATTTATATCCTGTGATCAAAGCTGAATTTTCAGCATCATTACTCCAGTCTTCAGTGTCACATGAACCGGTATACCGCCCAGCACTAATTATACATTTACCTTTTTCAAATGCAGATGATTGAAAACCAAGATGAGCTGAGAGGAGCTCTTGAGAAGGTGAAAGGTCTTCAGAACGCTTTACTAGAGCTGGAGTCTCAGCGGACGCTCATGGAGTCCAAACTCTCTGAACACACATGTGAGATGGAGAAGATGAAGGCCAGCATCACCTCGCTGACGGAGGAGAGAGAGCAGATCCAGCAAACCCTGAGGAGAGAACAGCAGGACCGAGACCAGACGGTACCGACACATCTGTCCATCGCCGGGCAACATTACCCAAAGCCCTGAAATTAGACTTAATACTTTTTATTGTAATATTTAATATAAAACTTATTTTAATTTTGATAATATTTTTTTTATCCAATTTACCTTTTAAATTAGTAGATTTGATCAATACATAATTAGTAATTTAAGCACATTCCTCACATTCTTTCAACTTTAAATTCAAAATAACACAATTTCATGCATAACCCTTTTAATTCAGCTCTAAATATCTTACATTAAGTGTTGCCGACCTCTTGTGGGCAAATGTGGCCTCGCATTCCAGTCATTCCTAATGTGGTCAAATTGATCCGCGAGGGAAGGATTTGTTACTTTTACACACAACTCCTCGAATCCATTCATTTTTGGTGTGTATTCGTGGTTCAAGTTCATAGGTTAATATTAGCGACCTCTCTGATTTGAATGTGTTCCCTTGGTTCAGATGGCCCAGCTGAAGACAGAGCTCCAGTCTGTGTGTGCCGAGAGAGACCGAGTGTCCTCTGAGAGGATCGGAGACGTGGATCACATGGACCGGATGATCTCTGTGACTGAGGAACGGGATCGGCTCCTGGAGTCTCTTCAACAGCTCACACACGAGAGCGAGGCGCTCAAGAGAGATCGGCAGATGCAGGACGAGACGGTGAGACCCTCATCCAGGCCTGTCAAACGGCTGAAAAGCTACTTTCGCATTTCTTAAATATTAGCGAAATTCAAATTAATTGAATTCTAAAGGCAATGCTTAATGTTAGAGGATAAAGGGTGCTGTATCGTCTCCTATGCCCACAAGAGGGAGCGAGCGCAATATAAACCAGATCCAGCATCACATCTTTTATTGAAATGACATTCTCTTTTAAAGTGCATTAACTTTTGAAACAATTGTTCTTAAAGTATAACTTCCTTAATGTGCATTCAGGGAAAATGAGGCTACAATAGTGCATAAAACTGTAAGTGCATCAGTAACCTTAGAAAACACACTTCAACACACAGCGTAATGAACTACATGAACACACACCGGCAAACTGGCCTTCAGAAACACTCCAGTTCCACTCACTACATCTACACACTGATCATCACACACACCAGACGCTCTAGACCTGAGCGAGTGCGGAGCGCTTTCTGTGGGCAGTGTTTCCAGCTGATGATCATACACACACACACACACACCCACACACACACACACACACCAGACGCTCTAGACCTGAGCGAGTGCGGAGCGCTTTCTGTGGGCAGTGTTTCCAGCTGATGATCACACACACACACACACACACACACACACACACACACACCCACACACACACACACACACCAGACGCTCTAGACCTGAGCGAGTGCGGAGCGCTTTCTGTGGGCAGTGTTTCCAGCTGATGATCATACACACACACACACACACACACACACACACACACACCCACACACACACACACACACCAGACGCTCTAGACCTGAGCGAGTGCGGAGCGCTTTATGTGGGCAGTGTTTCCAGCTGATGATCATACACACTCAGCTCTGACCGATGTGCAGGTTTGGTCATGTGTGTCGTTGCACGATTTTTGCCTGCAACTGAGAGGGTTTCGTCAGCAGGAAAAGCCTTTTCCCGCCACTTTTCACATTAACAACGTAGCCACACCGCGCTGTACTGGATAGGCTAACAAACTGAACGTGTCAGTTACTTCATCTCACACGCCTCTTCACACACCAAACATTCGAATGCATGGATTTTGCATTCGAATGTTCAGTGTTTAAAAAAAAAAAAAAAACGACGAATCAGATCCTCTCAGTTCCCGTCTCTGTTCAAATCCCTCTGTTAACCCCATGTTCCCCCATGATCCCCAGCTGGTGGAGCTGCGAGAGCGTCTGCTGTGTGAGGAGAACGAGAGCGGTCTGGAGGAGTTGCAGAGCAGCCTGGCCTCCGTCAGTGAAGAGCGAGAGCAGCTCCTGGAGATCCTGAAGCTCAACCGAGAGGAGAAGAACCAGCTGAGGAGAGACCTGGAGGAGAAGGACCAGATCGTGAGTCTTCACCAGATCAACTCCGAAACGCTTCTGTAGAACCGCCGTTCTGTTTCTGATCTCGTTTCGTCTCTCTCATCAGATGCTGCAGCTTCGTGAGGATCTTCTGTCGTCTTCTGAGAGAACCGGAGAGCAGCAGGAGACGCTAGCGGCGATAAAGACAGCTGAAGCTAGCGCTCTGGCTGAAGCTGAAGCTAACGTTAGCGCTCTGACTGAGGAGCGAGACCGGCTCCTGGAGTCTCTGCAGGTCCTCAGAGACGAGAGAGAACAGCAGGAGACGCTAGCGGCGATAAAGACAGCTGAAGCTAGCGCTCTGGCTGAAGCTGAAGCTAACGTTAGCGCTCTGACTGAGGAGCGAGACCGGCTGCTGGAGTCTCTGCAGGTCCTCAGAGACGAGAGAGAGCAGATCCAGAAAGAGCAGCAGGAGAAGAGTGAGATGGTGAGACGCTTCCCTTTGATACACAAAGCCTGCGCACTCTTACGGACTATTAAAGGGGACATGTCATGAAAATCTGACTTTAAGTGCATTTAAAGGGACACACACTAAAGCAGCGTTTTTGTTTTCACAGATGGAGCTGTTGAGGCAAGGGCTTCTGTCCGCGTGTGCCGAGAGAGACCGCCTGATGTCAGAGAGAGACGCTGCATGCAACCAATCCAGCCCCTCCGTCAGTGTGACATCACTGAGTGAGGGAGGAGACCTTCAGGAGATCCTGCAGGGCGTCAGAGAGGTAACACCACATGACTATAGGGCTTTCTTCAGGATGGCTCTCATACAGCAGGAACTGAAGTGCCGTGAGACGCGCTTGTTGTTTATTTTGACGGCGGTGAGAACGCCAGAGCTCACATTCACCTGTTCATTAGTTTACAATGCACTGACAAATCATTTACAATAAAGACTGATATTATAAGAATTGTTCATTTTGATTTCATGATGAATATTCTCTGACTCTGATGGGTTGTGTGCCTTTCTGAAGGAATGAAGCCGTTTAAGTGTTTCCTCCATAAATCTCTCTCTTCAGCTGATCCAGGTCCAAGGAGAGCTCAAACAGAAGAAACACCAGGAGTCAGATCCCATGAGCCACAAAGCTCAACTTCAGCAGGTACAAGCTCAACGTCTGTGTGTTCTCTGTACATGTGACGACATGTTGAGTTCTGCTGCACTAGAGAACCGGTTTTTATTTAAATAAAATGGAGCAGCTCTCACTCCCATAAAGGTCCCGATATACTTCGTTAAATTGCCGAACGTTCTGGCATGATGTGATTTTTAACAAGATCAAGCCAATAACAAAGTTCTTTTGTGGAGTTCGAAACAAAGTGAACTTCCTGGAAACAGCCAATAGTGTTTAGTTTAGCTCACAGACTGACAGCACCATGGAAGCGGATCCGAGCGCTGATGATCGCTGGATTCAACAGTAGATGTGAATAATTCTAGCCATTTCATTCCTAACCAGCGGACAGTTGGAAAACGTTATAAAACTGGAGCGTTTGAGCGACCGAACACACACTCTAACACACATTGATCTGTGACGCGTCAACGCTCGCTTCGGCCAGGTGGTGTTTATAGCAGAGGGGGCGGGGCTTCAGATTCTAGAGCGTTTGATTGGACAGAAGATGTGATGAGAAGCGGTGATGTCATAAAAATACGTGATCCATTTAAGCAGAAGTTTTGAATGCTTATATCTCCTAAATGCTAATTTTATCATTGTTTTGGAAGCTTATTCATAACCTTAAGACTAACATATTCAGACTAAAAGCTAAACTAAAATTTTGATTTCAGGGGGCCTTTAATGTGATCAAAATAGTGGGAAAAGTGGAACCAGTTCGATCACTCACAATTCCCATCCCTCATGTTGTGCGATTTCTTTGCGCTCTTGTCCAGATTCAGGCCCTGACGGAGGAGCTGGAGTCTCTGAGGAGTCGGAGAGAGCGGATCCAGAAGGACCTTCAGGAGGCGGCAGCGACTGTGAGCACTCATGCCATCGCTGTAACACCATCTGAGATCCTCAACACCACTGACTGTTCTTACTCTCTCCTGCAGTCTAAAATGTATCAGGATTTGCTCCATGTGAGTAAGGAGGAGCTGAAGCAGCAGCAGAAAGAGAAGGCCGAACTGATGGAGCGGAGCGCAGTGAACGAGGCACAGCTTCAGCAGAGGGTGAAAGATAAAACACAAAAGCTACCCTTACATGTGATGTGACGGGTGAATGATTCAATGCTGAGTCTCTTATTCTGTTTCCTCTCAGTTGAGTCAAATGAGTGAAGATCTGTCGGCTTTGAGTGCCGTACGAGACCAGCACAACACCGAGATCCAGACCCTCCAAACAAACCTCACCTCGCTTACAGAAGAGAAGGATGAGCTCCTGGAGACACTGAGGAGAACGAGGGAGGAGCGAGAACAACTGAGACACGATCTTCAGGAGAGTGAGCACACGGTGAGCGTGTTAATCTGGGCACGTAAACTCACACTGCCGTGAAAATGGCTCCTTTCTTAAAGAGATATAAATCTATGGTTTCCCCAGAAATATCAGCTATTATGTGTAAAATACCTGATCATTTATTATAGCTCGTCAAATTTGCCCTTTTTTCGGTGTGAGCAAAAACACACTGTTTGTGTGTGTCCCTTTAAATGCAAATGAGTTTTAGCTCCGCCTCCGTTCAGAAGAGGGCGGAGCCTTCACACAAGCTTCAGAGACTCCGGCAATAACAACACAGGCCAATCTCACTGATCCAGAGTCAGGAGTAACAGCAGCGAGTGCAGCCTTACGGAGAGACTCAGGGAGAGCTTCACTTTTACACGTTTCTGAATGTTAGCGGAGACATTTCTGTAGTTGTTGTGGAGTTACACTGATCATCTCCTCATCATGTTGAACTCTTCCACAAGTGTCCACAGTTCCTGAGGTGTTTATAAGACAGCGCTGACATGTTCTGGTCAATAGTGTTCAGTGTCGTCTGTGCTCGACCACAGAACAGTTTCAGG
This sequence comes from Rhinichthys klamathensis goyatoka, assembly GCF_029890125.1. Lineage (NCBI taxonomy): Eukaryota > Metazoa > Chordata > Actinopteri > Cypriniformes > Leuciscidae > Rhinichthys > Rhinichthys klamathensis. The sequence goes on from NW_026606588.1 coordinate 428,674, forward strand.
CTTTGCTGGATCTTCTCCAGTGCGTTAGAACTGGTCTCTGTTGGCGCTCGCCGAACCCAATGTCGCTGGTGTGTGTGAACGTGCAGATTAAGGGCTGGGAATATTACAATAAGATCCTCTTCATACGCCAGAAGGAGCGAAATCTAATCAGCTTATTTTTGACATGCTCTCAGAGAAAGACTCATCATGAAAATCTGAGTAACTGTGTTCTGGTATGTCCCCTTTAAAGTAATCTGTTGTTTCTTTAGAGAAACCGTCTGAGCGAGGAGCTCGAGTCTCTCAGTGGAGTGACTGATCAGCTGGAGAACCAGAAGACTCACGCTGAGCAAGTCCTCGAGTCTTTAAGAGACGTCACAAAAGAGAGGGATCAGCTTAGACGAGAACTGGAGGGAAAGCTGGAGAAGGTGAGGTCCTAATGTGCCGGGAAAGAGCAATAAATCTCACTTCTACATACTGGATCTGATGTCAGAGGTCATCATGAAAGATGTTTAATGGCAAAATTTCATAAACTCATAAATGTTAAAGGTTCTTCATGGATTCATCAGTGCCAATATTAACATGGAATCTTTCCATTGCAAAAAAAGGTTCTTTAGATTGAAGTGTTCATAATGGTTATGATCACTGAAGAACCTATTTTGGTTGTCAAAAGAACCTTTCAATTTCATCTCTCCGAAAACCCACTTTTTTAACATTTTAATTTTAAAGGGTCAGTTCACCTGAAAATTAAAATTCATCGTTTACTCGCCCTCATGTCGTTCCAAACCAGTAAGACTTTTGTACATCTTCATGACCGCTGCGCAACTACCGCTTTGACGCTTCAAAAAGTTCATAAAGAGATCGTAAAACTAGACCATGGTTTAGTGGTTTAGTCCAAATTTTCTGAAGAGACTCGATCGCTTTAACCCTTGTGCACTGTTCGAATTCTGTGTACACCCTTTATGGAGCGGGTCAAATTGACCCTAATTGGATTCAATACAATTCCTCAAATCACACTATGAAAAACAACAAAGATTTAGATACAAACTGTAAACTTTTAATATCAACATTTGTCAAACATTACAAAAACATTATATCTGAAAATATGATTTATAAAAATGTTTTTAAACCATTTTTTAAACCAATTTGACAAAATTGGAAAATAAACAGTATACTGACTTTTTTGCATATACATTTTTTTTTTTTTTTTTTTTTTTTATGCTTTGAACATCGTAACTGAACAATAAAATTGCTGTATAATGAAAATTTTTCATTTTCCTAAGTTAACTTTCGCTAGTTTCCTAAGACCTAGTTCCCTAGTTTCATTATTCACTCACAGGGAAGTGAGAAACCAAACATAACAAAATCATACATCAAATAAATGTTTATTTATTTTTTGGCTCTGTGAAGCTGCCTTTGAAAATCCTACATAAAAGTTTTGGTTTAAAGCTAGGTATTTTAGATATCTTGAATAATGAAATGAGAGCTTATTTTACTATCTGTGTCTGACAAAGATTTTCATCTGTAATTTGCAAATAATTCTAAACACTGTGATTTTAGCTTTTTCAAGTGTGTTTGGTTAGGGTTAGAGCACTTTTAGATGCACTTGCACATTAGAACTGGAGTTGAAGTGCCCTTACATACAGAAAATAAATGTTTTTATTTTGTCTGTACAGTTGCTTTTGAATGGCTGCCTATGAGGGTCAAATTGACCCGCGAACATCACGAACGTAATAGTAATTTTCTTTGTATATGTCAAAACACATCAGCATGTTGAAACTTTGCACGCATGTTCATCATGATAAATGAGAAAGGCACAAAATATCAAGAAAAAAAACAAAGGTTAACCAGTATTTCCAACAACTAGAAAATCGAAACGGGTCAAATTGACCCGCAACATAACACAAGGGTTAATGATGAACAGATTGTGTGCGTCGATTCAATCTGTTGATCATTAAAGCGGTCGAGTCACTTCAGAATATTCAATTAATATGGATTACTTTTCTCTCTATTAGATCGCTTTATGAACTTTTTGAAGCGACAAAGTGGTAGTTGTAGCTGTCAATGAAGTGTCAGAAATCGCTCAGATCTCATTAAAATAAAGATGGATAAGTCTTACGGGTTTGGAACCACAAGTTTTTCATTTTTGGTAGAACTATCCCTTCAAGTGTGTGTGAGCGTAGATCATACTTCAGTGCAGGGACGTGTTCACTGGTTAGTAAGCGGATGTTTGTGTTAACCCTGCTATTCTCCACACAGCTGACACACATCGAGTCTAAAGCAGAGCAACTGGAGAAGCAGAAGATCCTGCTGGAGTCTGAAGTCCACTCGCTCAGTCTGGTGAGTCTGATACGTGTTTCTAACCTAGAATAACCAGATCTAAGCTTAAATGAGACATTCTGTCATTTACTCTCCCTCATATTGTTCCAAACACAGAATATTTGAACCCCAAATAAGATATTTCTTATGAAACCTGAGATGTTTTTGTCCCTCTAACCAGTGAGTTTTGCTCTAGCGCGTGACGCTCTCAAGTTTCCATATGCAATGCGCACTGTGTGTTTAAATGAATAAAAGCCTAATTTACTCAGTCATTTACTCCCATGCTGTCCCATTTTTGGCTGAACTTTCCCTTTCAATCTTAACTTGTTGTTTTTAAAGCGAGTGTCATTGTGTTTCAGTCTCTCACTGAGGTGAACGCTAGCGTGTCGGATCAGAGTAACACGCAGTCCAAACACCGATCTGCACATCTGATTTCTGAGATTGATGCGTCCGAGGAGAAGCTGCAGGTAAATGCTGATGAGTCTGAAACATGTGAACTTCAAGACTCTCTGACCAGAAATCTGACGTGAGGTTTTACTTCCATGTGAAGGCGGCCTTTGCGAAGCTCCAGCTGATCGTGGATCGTCCCACTGATGCGTTACACGACGTGAACCGTGACGAATGGGCCGTGATCTATCCGCTGGTCCAGTTCATTCCAGCGGCGCAGAGAAACGTCCATGCGATGCACACAACAAAAACCACTAGACTGAACAACGTGCTGATCAAGATTGCGGTAAGAGTCAGCAGAGACACATCTCATTTGAACAATATATCGCAATACAAAAATGCAACTATGTATCGTGGATCGTGACAATATGTATTGTGTATAGTTTAGAGTTTTAGTGTCAGAACTACATTATTATACATTATATATAATAGTTTAATGTAATGTGTGAATATTTGTGGGCCTGATAATGCCAAATGTCTGTTACCAGTAAAAAGTGTCATACATTATTTTAAATATATCTAGTCAGAGACAGAGTGCAAGCAGATTCGTCTAAAATAATTTTGCATTTTCAGCTTCAGCTTCAGAATCATGAAAATTGTTATTCTGGTGTCTCTATTGTCCTGCTTTGGGTTTCCAGCACTGAGTCCAAGACTATTCATTTACACACACAATGTAAAACCAATCAACAGTACATTTTAATCAACAGTACATTTTTTGTTAACCTTTTACCATATGTCTTGGAGTATCGCATTAATATCGTATCGTGATATGTATCGAATCGTGACATGAGTGTACCGTTACACCACTACTGTATTGTTAAAGTAAGCAAAACTCGCTGTTGTAGGAGGCGTACAGGAGACTAGCGCAGCGCTGCAGGACTCACTTCGAGACGGAGGTCCAGCGTGACGTGGCCTCGTTCGAGGAGTCTCGACTGCAGGACCTGCTGGTTCTCACGGCTCGGGCTCCGGCACAGGCTTCACCCGCACTTCAGGACGACCTACAGCAGGTCTGGGATCAGAGACTGTCACATCTGGTGGAAAGACGACAACAGTTCCTGCAGGTGGGATCATGTTCAGTGTTTGGCAACAGGCCACCAGCAAACACCAATCACGTTTACTCCGGAAAATACACAAATAACCATTTTCTTGTTCCTGTCATAATTGATTTACTTTGACACTATTGAGCTTGATAATGGCACTATTGTCTTTTCTAGAGCTGCTTTATTGCTGATTTGATAGTAGTTCAGTTCAATATAAATAAAAAAAATCCAATTTTGACACTATCAAATCAGCTGTAAAGCAGCTCTAGAAAAGACAATTATTCAGCTTAGTTCAGTTCAATGTTGATTCAATTAATTGATTTTTGCAATATTGACACTTCTGAACTTGTGAAAATAAGCTGAGTAATTGTCCCCTCTACAATGATTCAGATTCAATGACTATGAACATTTGTAATGAATTGAATCAACATTAAACTGAGTTGAGCTCGAAGTCGTTTCATAATTTAAATATATTTGGGAAAATTGGGTTTTTACAGATGTTAGAAATTTGGTTTTCATAGAAATATTGCACACCCAGGTTCCTAACTGATGACGAGGACTTGACACAGCAGCCATCAAGTGTTTGAATTCTTGCTTATTCATTATAATTAACTTTTTTTCAGAATTAAGTAGTTGTAAATTATTAGACAATTCATAATTTTTACATCAACTGTACATTCTTTTAGTTTTGTTAATTGGTATGTTTCATCAGGCCCCAAAGATAAAGTAAAGCTGAGTATCATCAGTGTCGCATGTTTCATAATGATATCTCCCAAGGGTAGCATGTACAGCGGTCCTAGTGCTGAGCCTTGTGGTACTCCATACTGATGAATAAATAAATGACTTGACTGTAGTTTTCCATGTTTACTTTCTGGTACTGAAGTATCTTATTTTATGTGTTCATCAGAAATTGGAGTGTGTTCTGAGGGTTCTAGAGGACGGTGTAGCCAAACACTCGGTGCTCGTGTCAGAGGAGCGTCAGCACAGGACGCGTGCGCTCTCGGATCTCACGGCTCTGCTAACGTCTCCTCAGTCCGCCGCTATCGTACAGCTCCACGAGCAACAGATCGCGCGTCGCACTAAAGCCATCGAGCTTCTGAATGCACATTATATTGTGAGTAATGCATGTTTCTAAATGGTTTTATCTGTTTTTGGCTTGCTGCTCTTTCCTGACCAATCTGTGCTCATCAACAGGCTCTGTTGAACGACTGCGAGTCTGAGATCTCGCCGCTCATATCATCGTCGTCTGAGTCTGAGCGGCGGCTGAAGGATCTGAGAAGAGAGACTGTAACTCTGCTGAAAGCGCTAAACGGCACCCTTCCCAAAGCTGAGGCTGAACTCCTGCAGGACAATCTCAGTCTGACGCTGCGACTGCAGCAAACGCAGAAGCAGATGGAGGTACGCAGTGGGTGAACGTGTCTAATGTGCATCTTATTGTGAACAATTCGTCCATGCATATGTTGCATATGCAACTTTATTTACTCTACTAAAGCATCAAAATACCATAGGTTTGCAGATATTTAAGAAACATGCTAAGTTCACATACTCGTTTCTCTGAAACACTTCTACAGCCAGTTATTTTGTTTATTATTTTATATAATGTGTGTCCTCAAACTGGCTGCCCGTGTGAGCGTCGAGTCTGAGGAGGCGGGGAAACAACGATCTCCGATATTTCGATTTTGGACTGCAGTACCGATTCCGACCACTAGCTGTAATTCTTACAGACTGCACCTTTAACCTTGTAATTTAATTAAAAAAATTCAAGATTGGATCTTCTGGTGAAATTAGACTCTTTTTATTAACTAAGATCAACAAAAATGAATGAATATTGTTACAGATTATTGGTCGGTAGTTTGAGTATGTGATGGTAAAGCGTTCCTCGTTGTGTGTCTGGCAGGAGGTTCTGGAGCAGACGAAGGGCCTGAAGCTTCAGGCAGATTCTGCACACCGGACACATCTCCAGCTCCAGGAGCTCGCTGCCCAGCTGAAGCAGAAGCAAGGCCTCATTCACAACCTGGAGGCTAAACTTAAAGAGTCAGAGGTTCGTTAATGGTTCACTTAATGATGGCCATTAGACAGTTGAGTTTATAAAAAGGAAGCAGGAATGTGAAACCCATGTCAGTTCATCAACACCATATCTAGGTTTTCCCTTTTGACGTAAAAACAATATACTGAACAAACATGGATAACTGGAGTAACCAGCGGACCAATGGCGTCGCAGCGTCTCTAATGTTGGTCTGGTGTTTCTGAAAGTCGAAGTGTGTGATCAGAGTGATTGGGTTTATTCCCTCCAGAAGCGTCTCACACACACGAGTGTGTTCCTGAACACCAGCATCCGAACGCCAGAGAACACGACAGCGTTTGTTTCGTCTGACGCTTGACACACTCGTTTATGATGGAGGGAAAAGAGAAAGATTGGCACTAAATATCAGTAATTAAACAGTTTCTGCAATTTCCCAGGAAGTGACTGGAATATCGCATAAAACATTTGCAAATAGTTAATCTCGTAACTTTAGATGGTAACACGGTTAGCGTTACAGCTGCCACACCATCCGATGTTTTTCACCTGTGGTTTCTCTCTATCCACCTCATGCTTGGTATTTTCCTGCAGGTCCTGTTTAAGAGGAACATGACTCCGGCTGCCGCTGAACTCGCCGGCTTGAAGGACAAACTCGTCAAAATGGAGCTGGATCACATCGCTGTCTCCACGAGCCATGAGAAGGAGTGCGTGCTGTAATGCAGACTGGAGCCTGTTAGCGTCGTGCAGATCCGGAGACTGGGAACAGCCTGTAACGTGTCCTGTGATTCCTTCCTTCTAGAATGGCCCAGATGAGCTCCATGTTGGAGCACAGAGCCGACGTGATCCGCAAGCTGAAGGAGAGCCTGAGGAAGATGCAGCAGGACGACGAGCAGTCATGTGAGAGACGCTGGGCCACTAGTCTGTGTAGAACTGAACTCACTAATGATTGATCACATGGTGAAACGCTTTCAAAGACCCTGAATTCATTTTTATCTTGTGCAAATTTATATTTTATAGTTTAACTTGCTTGACTTTAACTTTACTGATCGTCCAGCCGACAAAACGCCCTTCTGGGAAAAATAATAATCAGACAAAAAATGTATAAAACTGTTGTGAGTTTTGAAAAGGACATGATCTTGGACCTTTTAGTGCGCGCATCATTATAAAGACTGAATCCCTCACAGCCTCGTTTCCATCCGTGTTCAATATGGCGTCTAACCTGAAAATGGTGCAAAGAAACTATTTGAATATGAATGTGAATTTTTTTTTTTTAGAATACAAAAAGAGTAGGAACATGAATTAAAGGTTTAGTTCACCCAAAATACGATTCACTCTCATGTCTTCCTAAACCAATAAGACATGTTCATCTCCAGAACATGAACGTTTTAAAACATCAGTTTTAGTTGAACAGGCTTTTTAGTCGAGGGGCGAAAGTCCTATTGGTTTGAATGGCATTGATGACAGAATTTATTTTGGGTGAACTAGCCCTTTAAGAGAGGAACAGATTCAGTGTTGATGTCATGTGACTTCTATAAGTGCTGTAAATGTGTTCTGCAGTCGCAGACGGTGACGAGTTTGTCATGAATTTGGGCTCAAACACCAGAGCGGTCTCATCCCTCAAGGAGAAGATGGAGGAGCTTCAGAAGAAGAACGCTCAGTTAGAGAGGTAACCACACAAACATCACTTCCTGTCTGCGGATTAGATCCCTGCGTTTCAGTGTGGCCCTGAATCCTCTAAAGTGTGTGAACACAATACAGGAGTGACTCTAGATGTTTGAGTTTATGGCTATAAATGAACAGATGTCAGCAAACTTTGACCAAAATATCTCTATTTTTAGGATGAATTGTGACTATATACACTACCAGTCAAAAGTTTTGAATCGGTAAGATTGTTTTTAAAAAGTCTCTTCTCAGCAAGGCTGCGTTTATTTGATTAAAAATACAGTAAAACAGTGAAATATTATTCCAGTAAAGACATTTTATAATGTTACAAAAGATTCTATTTCAGATAAATGCTGTATTTACTTTCTATTCATCAAATAATCCTGAAATAAATTGTATAATCATGTGACACTGAAGACTGGAGTAATGATGTTGAAAATTCAGCTTTGATCACAGGAATAAAATAAATTTTAAAATATATTAAAATAGAAAAGTAATTTTATATTGTCATAATATTTAACAATAAAACTTTTTTTTTGATCAAATGAACGCAGCCTTGGTGAGCAGAAGAGACTTTTTAAAAACATAAAAAATCTTACCGATCCAAAACTTTGATTGGGTGTGTGTGTGTGTATATATATATATCTCTGTCCTAACCCTAATCAACCGTGTGTCCTCCTGCAGTCTGGTGAGCAAGCAGCAGGAGGAGCTCCACAAGTGGAAGCGGCGAGCGTATAAGATCAAGGAGAGCGTGAGAGACGCTCCATGCACTCCGAAGAAGCGTCAGCCGCCCCTGAGCGAGACCGAGCTCAACTCCCCGAAGAGAGCCTTCCTCGACTCGCCCAAGAGCAAGATCTTCGACTCGCGCTCCAGCGCTCCCCTCGCCCTCAGCCGGCCCACGCAGTTCTTCGACAACTCCAGCCTCGGGACCGTGCCAGGTACTCCTCCTGCACCGTCACCACCCTGACCCCTGACCCCACAGCTTACCTCGACCCTGACCCCACAGCTGACTCTGGCCCCATCCACACTACTGCGTTTTAGTTTAGAAACGGATAATTAAAACGAACACGATCTCCGTCCACACCAGCGTCTTAGCTGCGTATTAGAATTGGTCTCCGTCCACATTAAAACGACTGAAAACGCGGATCACGTGACCATTCACCAACACTGGGCATGCGCGCGCCGGTGTAAACACAACTTCATTGATAAAATTATCCCACCATGCTCTGGGTTAACCCCAAACCGACGCTCCATGTACGGTCAACGCCGCCGCTGCACACGGGAATTGTCACAGATCGCTGGAATAATAGCTTGACTCCGGCGCATGTAGGCAGTTATAGCGCTGTCCCATAACATTGTTTGGTCGGGAAGTTCGGTCTGGACTCAATCCATTGAGGAGTAATTATGATCAGTCAAAAAATGTTCGGGCCAATCAAATTGCCAGGGCGGGCTTTATACGATGATGGTCTGCAGGGACGTAATCATCACGTTATCAAAGAGCGCGATGACTGCCGCTGGAGAACTGAGATGTAGAGATCCCGCTATCGCGTCTGTTGTAGAAGAAATCGACAGCGCATTCATTTTAAAAGACGAACAGAAAACTGCAATCAAGGCATTTGTCGATTGGAAAGATATTTTTGCCGTCCTTCCTACAGGATTCGGCAAAAGTGTATTTTATCAGCTGGCTCCGATGGTCGCTAAGAAGATGGGCCCAGTGTTGTTTTTGGCAGCCCTTTTAGTTTTAGTCTTAGTCTTAGTCTTTTGGACGAAAATGCTTTTTAGTTTTAGTCACATTTTAGTCACTTAAAAACTTAATAGTTTTAGTCAAGTTTTAGTCGATTAAAACAAAAAAAGGTTTTAGTCAAGTTTTAGTCAATTTTAGTAAAAAAAAAAAAAAAAAAGTCTTTAAAAAATAGAGAAAATAAAATGCGGCGGTGTCAAAATTGGTATCAAGTTCAAAAATAGAAAAGAAATAAAAGTGCCACTTTGCAATCTGTTAAAAAAAAGAAAAGAATAGAAATCCATTTGGTAAGACAGGTCTATTTATCCCTGCATTAGTGGCTGCAATGAGCCTGTTTTGAATTGCACAATTTCTCAAAAGTCATGCTCAATGTTCAGCTGAGATCTGTACTTTGTTTTCAGTCAAACTGAAACAGCTGAAAAGCCCGTCTCACAGAGATATGATGTGGCAAAGGGAAGAATGCACACAGCTCTCTGCCTTTAGCCTACTTAAAAACATGATATATATTTTTTAAATTGATAAAATAGACATAACATACTGTTTGATATGGGATTAAAATGATGGGTAGTGTATGGGCCGTGTATAAGATATAAACTAATGATAATTACTTTAATATTCCTTTGTTCCGATCAGAGCATGTGAGCGGAGAGCGCATTTCTGAATATTCCTCCGCTCGCTCATTCAGCTCAGGGTCGCGCGCTCAACACAGAATGGCCTGCTGGTTCGAGAATATGTGGAATAAGAGCTGCCTCCGACTAAAGTTTGTATTCTAGTCGACTAGTAGTTCATTTAAGCCATTAGTGGACAAATCGGCCCTTTATATTAATTTAATTACTTAAATAGGCTATACGGGATACTGAGCGTTATAGCCGCACTCAAGCGCACGACCGCACGCTAAAGCTTGCCACAAAGAACCGGCAAAAGTAATGATTATGAATGTGTAAAAAAATAGCAACGAGACATTTAATTGTTTATTAATAAACTGGTGTTTTCGGTGTCGCTGCAAAGATGAATTTGACGATGCGGACTCGCCATGAACGAATAAAGATAAAAAGGCATAAAACGGAAAATTTCCTCCCGCTTTGGAGGCGACCTGTCACGCCAGTGGGGCGCGCCCCACACTTGAGGACCGCTGGATTATACAGAAATTGAAAGTAGCCTATGTCCATAAATCTCGTCGTTTCCGACCACCAAGCCCGTTTATTGGCTTTGCCGCCATGGTCCTTTGAAGATGTGTAGCGAGTGACTAGCCGCAGTGTGTTGTTGTGTGGAATCCGGTGCGCGCGCGGCATGGGTACCCAAAACAATGATAGGAAGCGGCAGCATTGCTGATACTTTTTTAGCTCAAAATAGGCAGAAATGACATGCATTGTGAACGTCAGACTTAGTCATTTTCATTTTCGTCTCGTCTTGTCAACTCGAAAACGTCTCGTCATGTTTTAGTCACCTTAGAGCCATTTTTAGCTAGTCATCGTCGCGTTATCGTCATAAAAAAAAAGTGCGTCAACAAAATCATTTCGTTATCGTCATCGTTGACGAAAACAACATTGGATTGGGAGGCAATGAAACCCTGCGGTCGCTGTGGTTTCTCCTTTGGTCGCACTTATGGAGGACCAAGTAAAAGAAGCAACACTCATTATTTTACTTCCAGCGTGCGTGCAGTTGAGTTGAGTTGACAACTGTGCTATGCAAAGTAGTTGACTTACTGCGTTGCTCTGATTGGTTGTAGGTCTATCCAATTGAGTGCAGAGTTTTTTTTTTTCCTGGTTCGGTTAAGACACGCCTCATAATCAAAGCCCTATGGAGCAGTATCAGACTCACATTCTGACTAGAATATGAGTATGACGAAGTCAGGCTAAACTTCTCCGTTTTTGCCGTTTTAGTGTGGACGGGAGGTGCGAACGTAGCAAAAGGTCTCCGTTTTTAAACGAAAACGCAGTAGTGTGGACGGGGCCGCTGACCCTTACCCTGACCCCGCACCTGACCCTTACCCTGACCCTGCTCGCTCTACAACAAGTGGGGTGATTTTGAGTTCATCTGCATGGAAAATGCTAATTAGAGCTGCAGGATTAATCGTTTAAAGATCGGGATCTTATTCCTAGGTGACAGCGAATTTGTTAAACGAGATTCATCCAGTTATGAAAAGTCTTTGAGTGAGTCATTGAATATTTAAAGAATTTATTTGAACGAATGATTCATTCTAATTTAATTATGCATTTAATGTTTTTGTCAGAACCTCTAGGGATTTCCATCTTATTGTTTTAGTTGGGAGAATCGGATCTCTATTTAGTATCTTAATTTGTCCAGAATCGTGGAGCTCTAATATAAATAATAAAATTAAAATTTCACTATTAAAAAAAAAGAAACCTTCAGTTTTTTCTTTTTTAAAGGAATAGCTTCAGTGTAATAAAAATAGATATTTTTTTAGTTATACATAAAACAGTATTATTTTCTTATAAAACATACTCCAATAGACCAACGCTACTTTTGCGTCATCGAAGGGTAACGCCCCCTTTTGGGGGAAAACAAACGGATTCCCCTGAGAACAGAACTCGCTCTAGATCTGCTAAGTTTCTTGATAGCAAATGGCACAAACTTAAAGAAGCTACTGGATACGGGGTTACAGAGGTGTCCTTTTGAAATGGTCGAAAACTGGATTAATGACCCCACGCAGTGGCCAAATATGGACTATTCAGACATCTACCACTATCTCGTGGAATCACCAAGTAGCCTATTTTTTTTTTTGTCATTAACACACTCACAGTATGACAAACTACACGATGAGGCCATGTCACCTGGATCATATTTAACTTGATTTAAGCTATTGACAGTTTTGTTGTCGACTAGCTATACTAGTTAGAAAGACGAAGCTGCTAGCAGCTAACGTTACGTGATTAGCTCTCACTAGGCACGCTACCTTGGCTGTTAACTGATTTTACTGTTGAAATAGTGGCAGGCTAGGACTAAAGTGGACTTGGCTGGTTTCTGCTTGTGTCTAGAAAGTGCTTTAGGCCTAAATGACTTTTCAACGAGCCCAGGCTACATGCAACAACACGAACGGCAGTAGATCAAGCCTTCTAGGCTAGATAGGATAGCGTAATGTCACAACATCCAATTTGATAGCCCCATACATACATACATTGGTCCTATACATATTTTGCCGTACACTGTAAACCTTTTTACAACTTTCAAAGTCCTAGCACTTTCTGGACACAAGCAGAAACCAGCCAAGTCCACTTTAGTCCTAGCCTGCATCTATTTCAACAGTATAGTATAGCTAGTCGACAACAAAACTATGTCAATAGCTTAAATCAAGTTAAATATGATCCAGGTGACATGGCCTCATCGTCTAGTTTGTCAAACTGTGAGTGTTAATGACACAAAAAAAAATAGGCTACTTACTTGGTGATTCCTTCGATGACGCCAAAGTAGCGTTGGTCTATAATACTATCTTCGTTACTTGCCGTTTCATTGAAAAATCTTTTTTTCCTCAGGCCACTTTCCCACTGTTTTTTTGACTAATTCTGATATCTATAAAATGACAATAGATTTTATCATGATTGTTTAAAAAAAAAAAATTTAAACAATACATTTTACATAGTCATTTTATAGTACTGAAATTATACTTGTCTTAATTTTCAAAAGGTAAACATCATGCTTTTATTTTGACGGGTTGCTGGCAAACACTGCGCCGCTGGTTTCAGAGTAAAGCTCGGCACTGCTCACACACACACACACACACACACACACGTTAGGCGCGTGAATGACGTGCATCACTCGGGAACCGGTGCTGTTTAATTGTCAGTCGCACTGAGCCGTATCGTGATGTTGAGTTATGTGGATGTCTGGCACAGGAGTTTTACATGCGCTGTGTGTGTTGTCAGAGGTGTCGTGTTCGTCGGCTGGGCCGCTCCTGGACTTCTCTGACAGTGATGACGAGGGTAAACTGCACGTGTGTGTGTGTGTGTGTGGGGGGGGGGTTCTCACTAACCTGCTGTCGGGACACTGTGTATCTCTGGGGGTTCAGAGTGACAGGAACGAGAGATATGAAATCAAATCCTGCTGAATATGAATCTAACTCCTGATTGGCCGGTTGTGTGGCGTCGGGGAGAGGGTTCACGCGTGTCACTGGGATCTGCTCTCTTCTGGTCCGACACTCTTTCTGTCACTGGAGTTTCACTTCCTGGACCATTATAGGGTTTAAAGATGATTAATACTCATAAAGTTTTGTTGATCTGACACTATCGCATGAGAACTCCACAGCTTGAACTGAATAATGTCTTCAACTTTACAGGAGATGATGTCATTATTCAGCTCAATAACGGTCAATGCTGCAAAACTCATCAATTATGATAAATTCAATTAATCTCTAAACACAACAGCGTCATTATTCAGATCTTATGTATGAATAATTATGAAAAATGCAACTCTGCTGTAAAGCATCTCTACTAATTGAACTTTGCAACATTGAGACTAATTAAACTTAATTGACTCAACATCTAACTGAATTGAGCTGAATAATATTAATTGAATTTTTCATAATTGATGAACTTTGCAGTATTGACCGTTACTGAATTGAATAGATTGGTCTGAATAATGCCACTGTGTCCGTGTAGAGCTGCTTTACAGATGGAATTAATCTAACTTAATGATGATTATTGTTTCAGAGTCCAGCGCCGGCGTGGGATCGAGCGCCGTAACTCTCGACGACTGGTGGCAGATTCCCAGCGCTTCTCCCTCGGAGCCCGACGCTGATGCTAACGTGAATGCTAACGCCTGTCCGACGCAGTGATGACACCGATGCTAACGCAGTGACGACACCGATGCTGACGTGAACGCTAACGCAGTGTCGACGCTGATGCTAACGTGAACTTAAACGCCTGTCCGACGCAGTGATGACACCGATGCTAACGTGAACGCTAACGCAGTGACGACGCTGATGCTAACGTGAACGCTAACGCCTGTCCGACACAGTGATGACACCGATGCTAACGCAGTGACGACACCGATGCTGACGTGAACGCTAACGCAGTGTCGACGCTGATGCTAACGTGAATGCTAACGACTGTCTGACGCAGTGATGACGCTGATGCTAACGCAGTGACGACGCTGACGCTAACGTGAACGCCAACGCCTGTCTGACGCAGTGATGACACCGATGCTAACGTGAACGCTAAGGCCATGATCTGAACTCAGTCGCTGTCTGTCACTCATTACTGATCATCTTCACCGCTGGAGCTTCTGATTCTCTTATGAACTTCATTCCTCTTTTTTATGTTGTGATGTTTTGTTTTATGTAAATAAAATCTGTTTTAAATGTTTGTGTTGATGATTTTTCTCCCTGATCAGAAGTTAACCTAATAGTTTATCAAAGCTCTGATTTGATTATTGAAATCCATCATTGTGTTTCGGTGGGATCGAATGTTTATGGTTTCCTTCATGAAGTTGCTTCAAACTTCGGTTTTCAAATTGGGGTTAAAAGAAAGTGTTAAAAAAAAAAGATACAAATATTAAGTAAATGCATTTGATTTAAATACATTTAAACCATTTAAACCAAAATACGTTTGGTCAAAAAATTATTAAAATCAATTGAGTCTGGAAATATATAGATATTTTTCTGTTTTAAGATGTTTTTAGACTAGTGTTGTCATTCAAAGTCTGTCTTGAAAAACTTTACTTTACAGTCAAGCTTTAAGCTTTCTTTTTAAGCCCGTAGAATAGATTCTACTGTGTGTGTGTGTGTGTGTTCGTGCGCGCGCGCCCCGCTCCGCTCGTGCGTCACCGTCAGCTCCTCAGTCCCGTGAGTTTTTGTTGTCAGTCCCGCGCGCGACACTTTCCCTGAGAGGAATTGTTATAAACACGGAGGAAAATATAAACTTTATTTTGTGGATAAGATTCTGTGTGTGTGTGTGTGTGTAACATCAGACGCGATGCAGCAGAACGCGCCGCAGACCAACGCGGATCCAGCGGGTGAGTTATGATAAATTAATAATCATGTTATTAGATGAGCGTTTGTTCTTATGATAGCATAATGTGATCTGTAATAACCATAGCTCATCTGTTATAACGGTCCATCAGAAGAGGAAGTTTATAAACCCCACAGAGATGTTTATTTAATTAAGTATAAAGACTGCGGTGTTTTGTGTTCTTTATTTGTTTCATGCGTTTAAAAATAATTTCATTTATTTAAAAAGTGCAATTCTATTGAGAAACTAAGTAATATTTTTCTAATAGTTGTATCATGCATGAAGTGAAGGCGGCGTTTTTTAACTTGTTTTATTTTTAAACCTCAGTTATGCAAATGATAGTTTTTTTGCATTTTGGTGTATTTAACAAATATCACACTAATGTTCGACACGTTTACTGTCCGTTTGTTTTTCTAATGTAAGACTTCAGTCAAGCCAATTGTATTTGTGTATTAAATTGTTTCACGGCAGTTTTTACAGATGTAATGTTTATAATATCTTCATATAGGCGCAGTTATCTTGCGCGGTAGCTTAGTTTACGTTTTGCGACGATATTCATCAAGCACGTGAGATTTGCAATAAACCTGCAAACGGAACGTTTATTTGGTCTTTAATAGTATTCTGTAGAAAACATTTATACGTCATTCATGGAACGTTTTTTCCCAAACATTTTAGTTGTATGTTTAACGTTTTATAAATGTTGCTTGTTTCAGAACGTTCAGAGAACATTTAAAAGTAACATTCCAATAGTTTTAGCACAATCACGTGTTCCTTAAAGGGATAGTTTGCCCAAAAATGAAAATAATCCCATAATTTACTCGTTCTCCTGTCAGCTGTATATGACTTTCTTCTTTCAGCCGAACACAGTCGGAGTTATATTAAATATATCCTTTTCCCAGCTTTATAATGAGTTTATAATATAATTGCAGCTCAAAAAGGTGCCTCCATCATCATAACAATAATCCATGCGCCTGCAGGGGTTAATACAGGCCTTCTGAAGCCGAGAAACATATCCATATTTATAACTTTATAAACTATAATCACTGGCTTCCGGTAACGGCCGTACACGAGTAGAGTTCCGGCGGAAGAGTGACCTCTGACCCGACGAGTGAGTGACCTCTGACCTGATGCATGATGAGTGACCTCTGACCCCACGCATGACAAGTGACCTCTGACCCGATGCATGACGAGTGACCTCTGACCCCACGCATGACGAGTGACCTCTGACCCCTGCATTGTCAAGTAACCTCTGACCCCACGCATGACAAGTGACCTCTGACCCGATGCATGACGAGTGACCTCTGACCCCACGCATGACAAGTGACCTCTGACCCGATGCATGACGAGTGACCTCTGACCCCACGCATGACAAGTGACCTCTGACCCCACGCATGACAAGCGACCTCTGACCCGATGCATGACGAGTGACCTCTGACCCGACGCATGATGTAGGAGTAGCGTAAGCTCAGGTGAAAGTCGACGCCTCTAACGATTCAGACAAACTCAACTCCTCCCACTTTTCTCTTTATAAATCATCTTTTTAGACTCTAATTAGTGTCCTGTTTTGGTTTTGCCCGATCCTCTGCGTTCGTCAGTATGTCATGTTTTAGGTCATATGTGGGGTCAGAGGTCACTCGTCATGCGTGGGGTCAGAGGTCACTCACTCGTCATGCGTGGGGTCAGAGGTCACTCGTCATGCGTGGGGTCAGAGGTCACTCGTCATGCGTGGGGTCAGAGGTCACTCTTCCGCCGGAACTCGACTCGTGTACGGCCGTTACCGGAACCCAGTGATTATAGTTTATAAAGTTATAAATATGGATATGTTCCTCGGCTTCAGAAGGCCTGTATTAACCCCTGAGGGCGTATGGATTATTGTTATGATGATGATGAGCTTTTTAGGGCTTCATAATCTCCTCCTCCATTCACTCCCATTGTAAAGCTGGGAAGAGCCAGGATAATGTTCAATATAACTCTGGTAAACGTTGTCAGAATGATTCCAGTTCGCATGGATACGCGGAAGCGATAAATAATTCTGTATTATGACTTTTTAAGGCCAGTGAGTAATTAGTTGAGATCACTTTGTAGAGAAAGACACACGCCTGCGCACATATATATCCAAACACACATATCTATAGACTAAACACGTGATGCGTGTGTGTGTGTGTGTGTGTGTGTGTGTGTGTGTGTGCGCAGATGTGTTTGTGAAGCGCCGGCGGACGGCTCTCTGGTGTTCCGGGTCTCTGTTCGGACTCTCGGTTCTGGTTCTGGTGGTCGGGCTCCTGTCGGCCACACACACGGATAACGTGGCCGTGTCTGGATACTATCCCGGGATTATAGTGAGTGAGGAGAACTTCACACTTCATTACTTTAATGAACTCTTTGTTTTGTCCTTTCATTTGTGCAATAAAACACCAGGACAGCAGCAGGAGTTTGAGCCTTAAAGGTGCAGTGTGTAATATTTAGGAGGATCTGGTGACAGAAATGCAATATCATAAACATAACTATGTTATCAGTGGTGTATAAAGGAGCGTTGTGTGTTTATTAGCTTAGATTGAGCGTTTCTCTCTACACACACCGCGGGTCCGCTTACACCGACAGGTTTCTACGGTGGCCCTGAGCGGACAAACGTGTTTCGTCACTGTTGTTCTTCGTGCAAAGAAGCGAAACTAAAGTCAGCGAATAAAACACCGACACAATGATGAACAAGTCACAATAATATTCGCAATAACCAGTGTTGTGCAAGTTACTTCCAAACTGTAATACATTATATATTACTTGTTACTGTTATTTAAAAGTAATTCATTACCTTACAATATTACTGTCTCAGAATTGTAATGCGTTACATTACTCCTGTATTACTTTTGAGTTACTTTCACCAAAATAACTATACAGAAGTAGAACTTACCATTCTAAATGTCTAGGGCTGTAACGATATGCGATATGAAACCGAAATCGCGACACTCAGATCCACGAACCTGCAGAATCGCGACACACCTCTTCCAACTCCCAGCGTTATCCATACCTTCCAGATCCAATGCTACCACATCTTTAAATTACTATTAGTATTATTTGAAGTTAACTTAACATTATAAAATACGTAGACCTACACCACAAAACTAGTTGAGGAAAAATTATTTAAAATTTGGGAATTCCAGCGTTGTGGACGTGACATTTGCAGTCAAAACTTGAAATATAGCCTAAATTCTCAGAAAATGCATTAATACCAAAATATTGAAACGTCTGTTTATCCATAGGCTCCTCCCTGAAAGGAGTCCAGACATTAGAAAAATATCAGTCTACACATGCGTTTTATATTTAATATTAGGGAAATAGACCGTTATGCGTGACAAAAAAAAAATCTTTAACTTTTATGAGGCAAAGTTTTTTTTTATTTTTTTATTTTTATTCTGTGAATTACACTGCGCAAATCGGATGAAGAAGGGTTGGCTCTCCACAGAACATAAAATATTCATTTTATTTTATTTTCGTGTTCGCATTTATGAGGAAAAAACAATGTTACAGACGTGACAGTTCTCCATTACGGACGCGAGCGCTGAAGCGGCACTAAAAGACTGCTTTAAAACTTTCACAGAGACCTTACACAGAAGACACAAAAACATTTCTTTAAAGTGAATTTCGTTTTGTATTAATTGTATCTTAATTGTAATCAATGTTTCATCAACCAATTACTTGGATAAGTTGGATTTAATAAATAAGAAGTAGGCTAAATATAGCAGACAATTATAGATAGGCCATCACGACACGGAGGTGAACTGGAGCGCGTCTCATAAATGAACCGAAACTCAGCGTATAAGGTAGCCTATTCACGGACCTGAAAAATATATCTATATTGAAATGTCTACTTGTAAACAGAACAATTCAAAACGGAAAGAAAACAGACTCTGCTTATGAAATGAAATGTGAATTTCTCTCTGGTGCATTCACTAGCTGCGAAGATCGCGAGTCAGCATCGTCAACTTCATCTTGACTTTACAATTAAAATGTCTCCTTGCTATATTTGACATATTCATAAACATTAATTTGCCGGTTCTTTGTGACAGCTTTTAGGTGCTTTATCGGCAGCGCCGCCGCCCTTACATGAACGCGTCACCACCGCATCAAAAAAATGATTGCGTGATGAAAACATGAAAAATACCACATAGCCTAAACATAGCCTAACTGTTTAGAAAGGAAACACAGAACGAATAACATAATGCGCATACGTCCATCTCGCGAATGTGTAGTCTTCTTCATGATGAAGAAGACTATACATTCGCGAGATGGACGTTCATGCCATCTTCACCATTAACCGCTTTTCCACTGGCCAGCACAAGCACAGAAGCCGAAATCATACTTCACGGCACTCCTGTAAAAAATAAATCGCTATACAAATATATCAGACGCTGTCATTTAGTCTTTATTTACAGACTTGGACACCACACGCGGCTATTGACTGACCACGAACAGGTAATGTAGCCTACTTGCATTTTTCATTCCTTAATGTCTCGCGGTCTTGCTGTTTTTTTTTTTTTGTTTTTTTTTTTTTTTACAATTAAAACTAAAAGTCTGTTGTAACGCAAGCCTTACTGAACATGTACCGAGTAAAATATTACTGAAAATTGATTAGTAATGCCTTACACTACTGCGTTACAGCAAAAAGTAATATGTTACTGTAATGCATTACTTTTGTAACGCGTTACTCCCAACACTGGCAATAACATATCGATTTACTGAATAATAAAGTAAACCTAATTTCTTAATTTCTCTTTGTAAAGAAACCTCATTGTTTAACTGACGACTCTCTGCTGTCTCAGACGACGACATCACTTCCTGTCGGCCACCGTAACTTCTGTTGGGTGCAGTTCACAACCTCGCCACTAGATGCTGCTAAAATCACACACTGCACCTTTAAGGTCTGTCATTATTTGGCTGAGAGATGAAGTCAAGTTATTATTGCATGCTGACTCTGTTGTGTTGTGCTCTTGTGGACGGCAGCTGAGCTTCGGAGCGTTCCTGGGAGTCGTCGGTCTGAACCTGGTGGAGAATCGCAGGCCGATGGTGAGTACCAGATCAAGACCAGCCAGAAATGTCTTCACGGCCTATTTTAGTGGCGGAGTATCGGCTCTCTGAGGGACATAATGGCTCGTCAATACAATTACAGCCTGTGTATTTCAGGTGCTGTCTGTTTCTGTGCTTGTGAAATATAGTTCGGATAATATTACCCGTGAGAGATGGGCCAGTGAACGGTGTTTACACCAGGGAGCCCGAGGCACATCCGCTGTCAGATCGATGAGCGCGATTGGACGCCGCTCAGTAATGCGGAGCGTAATTGGCTGACAGATCAGGTGAAGTTTTAGATGAATCAGATTAGCATTGATGACTAGATGAAGCTAACGGAGCTGCGTCCGTCCTTCAGTGCCTGTCCTGATCACCTCAACGCACATCACCAGACGTTGGCCTATCTAAAACTCACCGCCATGATGCTACGCTGTTGCTATGTGACCGTAATGTGTTCAGTGTGGTTGCTAAGGTGTTGCTATGAGACTGTGTTACGTGTGGTTACTAGAGTGTTGTTATGTGACTAATGCATTCAGTGTGGTTTTTAGGGTGCTGTTATGTGACTAGCAACCACATTGCATTAGTCACATAGCAACACCCTAGCAACCACACCGAAGCAACATAGTTCAACAATGTTCAACCACATTGAACACAGTATAGTCACAGGAAATCCCTAGCAACCACACAGTATAGTCACATAGCAACACCTTAGCTACCACACTGAATGCATTCGTCACATAGTAACACCCTAGCAACCACACAGAACACTTTAGTCACATAGCAACACCTTAGTAACCACATTGAACACATTAGTCACAAAGCAACACCCTAGCAACCACACAAAAGTCACATACCTTAGTAACCATATTGAACAGTCACATAGCAACACCCTAGCAACCACACAGAACATATTTCAGTCACATAGTAACACCTTAGTAACCACATTGAACGCATCAGTCCCAAAGCAACACCCTAGCAAGCACACAACACAGTAGTCACAGAGCAACAGCTTAGTTTCCACATTGAGCACATTAGTCACATAGAAACACTCTAGCAACCACACAGAACACATTACAGTTGCATAGCAACACCTTAGTTACCACATTGAATGCATTAGTCGCAGCAACTCCTTAGCAACCACACAGAACACAGTATAGTCACATAGCAACATCTTAGCAACCACACTGAATGCATTCGTCACATAGTAACACCCTAGCAACCACACGGAACACATTAGTAACATATAAACACCCTAGCAACCACACAGAACACATTAGTCACAACAACTCCTTAGCAACCACACAGGACACAGTATAGTCACATAGCAGCACCTTAGGGACCACATTGAATGCATTAGTCACATAGACACACCCTAGCAACCACACAGAACACAGTGCAGTCACATAACAACACCTTAGTATGCACCTTGAACATATTAGTCACAGAGAAACACCCTAGCAACCACACAGAACACATTACAGTTGCATAGCAACACCTTAGTTACCACATTGAATGCATTAGTCGCAGCAACTCCTTAGCAACCACACAGGAGACAGTATAGTCACATAGCAACACCTTAGCAACCACACTGAATGCATTCGTCACATAGTAACACCCTAGCAACCACACAGAACACATTACAGTCACATATAAACACCCTAACAACCACACAGAACACATTAGTCACAACAACTCCTTAGCAACCACACAGGACACAGTATAGTCACATAGCAGCACCTCAGGGACCACATTGAATGCATTAGTCGCATAGACACACCCTAGCAACCACACAGAACACAGTACAGTCACATAACAACACCTTAGAATGCAGCTTGAACATATTAGTCACATAGAAACACCCTAGCAACCACACAGAACACAGTAGTCGCATAGAAACACCTTAGTGTCCACATTGAATGCATTAGTCACATACAGTAGCAACACTCTAGTAACTACACAGAACACATTACAGCCACATAGCAACACCTTAGCAACCACATTGAATGCATTAAGGTGTTCCTATGTGACTAATGCATTCTATGTGGTTGCTAACACACACTCCATCAGAATGATATCGTAGTGAAGGGAAGTTGTGGGTCTGTAACCATGGAGACGTGTCGTTAGTCTGTGAGACGTCCGTGTGTGATTTAGGCTTCTGTTGTGTCCTGAGCTCTGATCCCAGTACAGACTTTAACATTTAATGAGTACACACACACACGCTCATTCACAAAATCAACATGCATACGCTCCATTACAAAAGGCGGTTCTATAGGTACACCACACACACACACACACACACACACAGTAAGCGGAGACCCGGCGCTCAGATGAACACATTAATGTGCAACAGCCCGTATCACACTGCAGCTTTAGGTTTCATTTCCTGAAGACACAGTCCCGTGACCTCTGACCCCTCGGAGATTAGAGGAAGTGACCAGAACATTGTTGCCAGAGAGTTTGGAGGTCAAACGCTGCAGAAGCACGACTGTAATGATATGAGCCGTCAGGATGATGATGATTCAGATGTTCTCGTATCATCACCCTCCACCTCAGAGAACAAGCTCCTCAAGCATCATCCGTTATGTAGCGCTTGGTTAGAGGTAAAGGGAGACACTCGCAACCTTTCAGTGAAGACAAAGTTATTCTTAGTGTGAAGAACGTTTTAATCATCTAAAGGTCATGTATTCACTATGAAGAAACTTTAGTGGAATTGGATGTGCTTCCATCAAAGAATCATGAATGGATTTGTTAATGAATCAGAATCATTCAGTTCTTCACGACTCAGTGTTCACGCGTGTTTGAATCAGAATCGCACGTTTGAATCAGAATCGTTTAGTTCTTCACGACTCAGTGTTCACGCGTGTTTGAATCAGAATCGCACGTTTGAATCAGAATCGTTTAGTTCTTCACGACTCAGTGTTCATGCGTGTTTGAATCAGAATCGCACGTTTGAATCAGAATCGTTTAGTTCTTCACGACTCAGTGTTCACGCGTGTTTGAATCAGAATCGCACGTTTGAATCAGAATCGTTTAGTTCTTCACGACTCAGTGTTCACGCGTGTTTGAATCAGAATCGCACGTGTTTGAATCAGAATCGTTTAGTTCTTCACGACTCAGTGTTCACGCGTGTTTGAATCAGAATCGCACGTTTGAATCAGAATCGTTTAGTTCTTCACGACTCAGTGTTCACGCGTGTTTGAATCAGAATCGCACGTGTTTGAATCAGAATCGTTTAGTTCTTCACGACTCAGTGTTCACGCGTGTTTGAATCGGAATCGTTCAGTTCTTCACGACTCAGTATTCACGCGTGTTTGAATCAGAATCGCACGTTTGAATCAGAATCGTTTAGTTCTTCACGACTCAGTGTTCATGCGTGTTTGAATCAGAATCGCACGTTTGAATCAGAATCGTTTAGTTCTTCACGACTCAGTGTTCATGCATGTTTGAGTCAGAATCGTTCAGTTCTGCACGACTCAGTGTTCACGCGTGTTTGAATCGGAATCGTTCTGCACAACTCAGTGTTCACGCGTGTTTGAGTCAGAATCGTTCAGTTCTGCACGACTCAGTGTTCACGCGTGTTTGAATCAGAATCGCACGTTTGAATCAGAATCGTTTAGTTCTTCACGACTCAGTGTTCACGCGTGTTTGAATCAGAATCGCACGTGTTTGAATCAGAATCGTTTAGTTCTTCACGACTCAGTGTTCACGCGTGTTTGAATCGGAATCGTTCAGTTCTTCACGACTCAGTGTTCACGCGTGTTTGAATCGGAATCGTTCAGTTCTTCACGACTCAGTGTTCATGCATGTTTGAGTCAGAATCGTTCAGTTCTGCACGACTCAGTGTTCACGCGTGTTTGAATTGGAATCGTTCAGTTCTTCACGACTCAGTGTTCACGCGTGTTTGAATCAGAATCGCACGTTTGAATCAGAATCGTTTAGTTCTTCACGACTCAGTGTTCATGCGTGTTTGAATCAGAATCGCACGTTTGAATCAGAATCGTTTAGTTCTTCACGACTCAGTGTTCACGCGTGTTTGAATCAGAATCGCACGTTTGAATCAGAATCGTTTAGTTCTTCACGACTCAGTGTTCACGCGTGTTTGAATCAGAATCGCACGTGTTTGAATCAGAATCGTTTAGTTCTTCACGACTCAGTGTTCACGCGTGTTTGAATCGGAATCGTTCAGTTCTTCACGACTCAGTGTTCATGCATGTTTGAGTCAGAATCGTTCAGTTCTGCACGACTCAGTGTTCATGCATGTTTGAGTCAGAATCGTTCAGTTCTTCACGACTCAGTGTTCATGCGTGTTTGAATCGGAATCGTTCAGTTCTTCACGACTCAGTATTCACGCGTGTTTGAATCAGAATCGCACGTTTGAATCAGAATCGTTTAGTTCTTCACGACTCAGTGTTCATGCGTGTTTGAATCAGAATCGCACGTTTGAATCAGAATTGTTTAGTTCTTCACGACTCAGTGTTCACGCGTGTTTGAATCGGAATCGTTCAGTTCTTCACGACTCAGTGTTCATGCGTGTTTGAATCGGAATCGTTCAGTTCTTCACGACTCAGTGTTCATGCATGTTTGAGTCAGAATCGTTTAGTTCTTCACGACTCAGTGTTCATGTGTGTTTGAATCGGAATCGTTCAGTTCTTCACGACTCAGTGTTCACGCGTGTTTGAATCAGAATCGCACGTTTGAATCAGAATCGTTTAGTTCTTCACGACTCAGTGTTCACGCGTGTTTGAATCAGAATCGTTTAGTTCTTCACGACTCAGTGTTCACGCGTGTTTGAATCAGAATCGCACGTTTGAATCGGAATCGTTCAGTTCTGCACGACTCAGTGTTCATGCGTGTTTGAATCGGAATCGTTCTGTTCTTTATGACTCAGTGTTCATGCGTGTTTGAATCGGAATCGTTCTGTTCTTTATGACTCAGTGTTCATGCGTGTTTGAATCGGAATCGTTCTGTTCTTTATGACTCAGTGTTCATGTGTGTTTGAATCAGAATCGTTCAGTTCTTCACGACTCAGTGTTCATGTGTGTTTGAATCAGAATCGTTCAGTTCTTCACGACTCAGTGTTCATGTGTTTTTGTAAATGTCCCCAACTAAGCAAGCCAATGGCGACAGTGGCTGTGTGTGTGTGTGTGTGTGTGTGTGTGCGTGCGTGTGTGTTTTAACTGTTTATCCCCCTGGCTGGTTCGTGCTGGTGTAGACTGGTATAGACTGGAGTGATCACTGGTAAGCAGAGAGCCGGTGTAGAGTTTCTGACATGGAGCTTCTCACATGCATCTTTAAAGCGTCCGTGTTCAGAGTCTGTAGCGCTAGCTCTCCAACTCTTCAGACGCAACACGTCACGTCTCCTTCATCTATACAGCGCTTTAACACTATAGAGTTTCACAGCAGCTTTACAGTGATAACAGGAGATTACAGTAACAGAGAGTGTTTGGCTTTACAGCAGCTCTAGAATAAAGTTATTGTCCAGATAAAGTTAGTTTTGATTGATTCACTTCCGTTGTAAAGATCATTAGTTATTAGCTTAGCGGCCGCTAACACGACACCGCTCTACTGAACACCCTTGACGTGCTCCGGCCGCTCACTCACACACACCAGCGCCTGTGGCTCGAGAACACACACTCTGACACACACATTCTCTGTTTGCAGGCCTAGATGAAACTGTGGCTCTCAATATCTTATTTCTGAATGAATCAAACTGAGTTTCTAGTGTTTGGCCCTCGTGAACTCTGGAGTCTCTCGCTCTCTGCGCTTCGTCCTGCATGAAGAACTTTAGTGTGTTTTGGGATCAGAACATCACATTTGAAAAACAAATAAAATGTAGTGAACAGCTACGTCTCTCTCTCTCTCTCTCTCTCTCTCTCTCTCTCTCTCTCTCTCTCTCTCTCTCTCTCTCTCTCTCTCTCTCTCTCTCTCTCTCTCTCTCTCTCTCTCGATCGAATGCAAACAAATAAAACATACCAACAAATATCCATGAAAAAAACAACATAATAATTGAACAGAAAATTTTTAAATTGTGGGGAAAAGAAATAAATAAAATAAAAAATAAAAATACTTTTTTTATGAAGTGATTATATGGTGTTTTC